>NW_013953254.1:88032-101113 GCF_001266775.1 Austrofundulus limnaeus
GACAAAGACACAGTGACAAGACTGGGCTTAAATACACAGACAACAATTACTAACAACAAACACCTGAGGGAGACACATGAGGATCAGGTGTGAGTAGGTGGGGCTGGAGCAAGGGCAAGACAGGAGGAAGGAAACATGAACATGACAGAAACAAAACATAAAAACACTTAACACAGACAGAAATCATAACAAGTACAGATGTATGAATTTGAACTTTCAAAAATGCACCAGAAATGATTAGGAAGCACAAAAAACAAATCAAATAAGAAAAAAACCCAGTAGAGCAGGAACCAAACTAACCAATTAAAAATTCTCTTTTTAAACCCTCAGTGAAAAGGTGATGTTTTCCATTATACAAATATCTTGTACAATACGAATCCATTCTTCAGTGGTGGGTGTTTCGGCTTTCAGACATTTTCTTGTAATGTTTCAGCCAATTTTGGACTCCTTACATTTTCAAGCTGTTATGTACTTTCTATTTCTTGCATTTAAACAATATAAGGAGTATTTCATTTCAACTTGTTTTTATTGCAGCTTGTCATCATTCAAAAATTAAAAAACAGAACCTACCTAGACAAATGACACCTCATACCTACAGTGAATTTATTTGTGGTTGGAAGAGAAGTATAAAGATAAACCATTCTGACACTGGTTTGTTCAATCCGTCACACCTGTGTGACAAATCCCATCACGCTGCAGCAGACATATCAGAAGTTTGTAGCCTCGTATGAAGATATGCAGCTGAAACTAGTGAAGCCAAACTATTCAACATGAACCTTTTAATACAACATTACAGTCATTCTGGCCTTTAGACAACTAGGTTTTGGGGAGGTGGGGTTGGGCACTGAGCATTTGTCCAACCAATTGGTTGAAAATCCCTCAAAAGCAGCTAAAACTGGAAAAAATATAATTAATAGGTAGCAACCCCCTAAAAATCGTCCAAAACGGAAAAAAAATATGAACGATTGGTTGGAAACACCTGAAATGCAGCTAAAACTGGATAAAAGCATAATTACTTTTTATTTTTCCTTAAACTACTTTTACTTTTGTACTTTAAGTCATTCATTTTAAAACCAGTACTTTTACACTTTTACTTGAGTAAAAAGCCTGAGTTGATTCTTTGACTTCAACAGAAGTATTTATAAGTATTTATACTTCTGAGTAATGAGTGTGAATACATTTGGCACCTTGATTTATTACTATTTGTAGCTACAGCTAGCTTAATTTGAGACTGTCAGCTACAAGACTGCTATTTTCTTTATCTCAGAGGGGTAGATTCTCTCACACTTGATGATGTCCATCTGGACAACCGATTTGATTTGTTTCTAAAAGGTCAAACCAGGTTAGATGTTTGTTTTCATATCATACGTATGAACAAACAGAAATCTTTTAGTTATTATTGTCTTACACAATCCTCCACACAGGCACTGGTCAGTGAAAACAAAGGGTCAAAGTGTCCCACAATGGGAATCTTTGCAGACATTTTGCACAGCACCAACATGGGAACAGTAAAGTGTGGATTTATACCGGTGTTTCTGAGTTTCCTCCAAAGAAAGTAACTTGATGCCACGTCGAAACAAGAACCCACGTGGCGTTGAAGTTGGGGAACTCTGAGAAATAGGTCCTGACGTCGCCTGAAGCTCTCCTCAGGATGGACCGGTCCTGGCTCTCTCTGTAGAAGACTCTCCCGGCGCGGCGGTTGTCCACGTCAGCCCAGAACGGCGCCACGACCCTTCTGTCCCCGGCAATCGGAAACGCCACAGGTGTGAACTGAGAGACCTCCCTCAGGAAAGACACAAGGCCGTTGTTGTTAACCTGCGGAGGAAGGGAAATAAAACACACCGACGTGTCAGACTTGTTTATGGGATTAGTTGGAAGTGCTGAGGAGAGCAGTTAAATGTGGACGGTGTTCTAAGCTCACAGAGTAAACTGGCTTTAGTCAGCAAAAGCTCTCATAACCAATGTTTGCACTTCCTACGCAGCAAACGGATGTGACTTTTTAACCTGAACGATGACTGCAGCTGAGAAAACCTGGTTTCTGCTGCTCAAGCACCTGCATCATCATCACACGAAGAAGAGCGTCTGCCGTTTTTAAATCTGCCAGTACGGCAGTGAGCAAATACATGACCCTGCTTCCTTTGAGGGAAATGAAGGGTTGTGTTGTTTTCAACATAAAATCTAAGAAAGGATGAAGATTCTGTTTCTAATGACAAACTACATGGACCAACGATTCATTCAACAGGAAAAACAACCCAACAATAATAAACAAAGCTTTAAAATGTTCAGTAGAAATGCTGTTTTTCTCGTTTTATCAGCGACGCAGTTTGGTTTGTGACTTGGCTGGAATACGAACAAAAAGTCAAAGGTTTTATAAAAGAAGGATTAAAACACTGACTTGGTTTCTGTTTGGTCTGTCGGTTGATGCCATGTCAGCTTTTGTTTTTGAATTTTTAGTAAATAAATCTTCAGATTGGATGGTTGAAATTCCTTTACCTCTATCTGCACTAAAAAAAACAGCCCACTAAACGTGAGGAAGAGGAGTAGTAAGCTGTAAAGAATGGCCATGTATGTTAGCAGTTTAATTCCTGCTCAGACCTCATTCTTCAGCGTGTTTTTAACTGTCAGACTGTAATCAAGTGAGTTAAATACCAGTTTAAATAGCCTCAATATGCATCGAAAACAAAACAGAGACCACCGCTGCAATGGCGGCTTCTTTACAATGGTTGCTTTGTTGATCTGCCTACATTTAGTAGTTACTGTACCCCCCACTGAACTGGTGTGACTCCTTATAAGCAGCAGAGTTATTACCTGAACGTGTTAAGGTAAAAATAAGAAAAAAGTTAAAGATAATGAAAAAATACATTATTTTATGCACATTTGTCAAACTCAAGGCCCACGGGCCAAATGTGGCCTGCTACTGCAGTTTATGTGGCCCGCTAAGAGCTTCAAATATGTATTACTGTCTTAAAATAAGTGTGTGCTGATTTAAAGTTAGCATTGACGATAAATTGTCAATTACTTTTACCCATGAAATGACAAAATGCCACCACTAGGTGGAGCTGAACAGAGTTCAAAAGTAGCCGACAGCTGGTGTAAAATTTACATTTCACTACATTTTCTCCAGACACTTTTGCTGCAGCCCAATTGTACTGGGAAGTGTGGATTTCCTACTTACAAGTCATAAATTTAAACTGGAACACCCCCTCCAGTTGGAATTCCCTGTAGGAAAATGGGAGAGTTCAGAAATGAAGACGGCAGCTACTCACCACAACTCATATGTGAGTAAAACTCTCTTACTTTTACTTTTAGTAATATTATTTATTTCACATTTAGTCAGTTGTACATGTAGTACTTTTCAGTGTTTATAAGAGGATGTGTTAAAACCTAGCTGTTTGTGTGCAGGAAATACCAGGTAGAGCTCAGTTAGTGTTCTTTAGTGCTCAGTCGTAGCAATGAGACGAGGAACGTGATGTTTTATGTTTAGTTGAGGTTAAACACAAAAAGTTGAAGTTAATTACAACTGACCCTTTGAGGACCACCATCATGTGGCCCTTGGTGGTGTTGTATGGGTGAGTTTCTCTTCAGTTTTAAGTCAGTCCTGGTTGGTTTTAGGGCTGATTGGACCTGCCGTGGTTGTGTTACATTCATTTCACTTGGTTAAACCACAGCACAGATGTCACATTCACAGCGGAGTTGCATTTAAAACGTTGCAGTTCTCAGTGTGACACACAGTTGGGATGTTAGGCTCATTAAACGATAATCCAACAAAAATGCAACTCAAACGGCTCTGAACTGAGTTTTTAAAGAAACAACATTGGTGTGTGTGTGTGTGTGTGACAGTTGCATACAGAGTGTGTCACAAAAATCAGGTTGTGTAAACATTTTGGGGTACATAATAACTGGCAGGTGTGAACGGCACCAATCAGTGCTGTCCTTTTGCAGTTGAGTCAACGGAGACGAATATTTAACAACAGGTCTGAACAGCTTCTTAGTGACACGTCAGTAAACAGCTGCCTATTTAGTCATCCTGCAAGAAAGCAAAAGGCAACAAATGCAATCATTTAGAAGCATCTGGCTAATGTGCACAACACACAATACGCCCCTCTCTGGTCTCCAACATAAGCAGAAATATCTAATTGTGTGTGATTAATACAGCTTTAACATGCAATATGGGGAAAAAAAGAATCATTAAATCATAGAAGAGATTTTAACGGCTGCAGATGCAAGTTTAAAGCTGCAGTCTGCTAAAAAGGCATGTTTAAGAACTGCAGAGTAGAATCATCAGAAGCACTAAGTTCTAACGTCACATACAGAACCTCTTACACAGATCAGAGTTGAGAGATTAGTTCTCATAAAAGGCCTTCATTCATGCATTGTATTGGTGTTTATCTGGCATGAAGAGCTCGCCCCCGCCGACTGACTTCTTCCTTTTGTGTCCTAAACTCCGGTGTGAACTTTGTTTTTTCGTATTCAGCCTGAGAGGCATGTGACAGTGACAAAGCAATGTCAGATGGTTGAGCTCCACTCCACACATGCATGAAAAGCAGAATTTGAAGAACTTTGCTGTAAAAACAGCAGAGGAAGTTTTGTTTGGCACAGCTCGGGGAGCTTGGTTAATTGCCCGACCACAGTCTTCCCCTATGAATCAGTGTGATGTGGTGAGAATGTGGCCGATGTGAGGTGGGGAGGTGTGTGTGTGTGTGTGTGTGTGTGTGTGTGTGTGTGTGTGTGTGGGGGTGGGGGTGACTTCTGGGACAGGGCTTAGAGGTCAGCCAGAGCCTCATCTGATGCAACAAGGACAAAGCAAGAGCGAAGACACAGAGACGTATGACCAGAGGTGCTGTACATGAGCTGCAAACCTTCCACCTACTAATGAGAGATGTGTGGAGGTAGCAGCTTATAAGTGACACTATACACCAGAATTAGTGCAGAAAAAAAAAACAACAATAAAAGATACAAATTCTAGTACTAGAATAAGATTTGTTTGGCGTTCAGTGATGTGTGATGCTTGTGTCACATTTACTGTGAGGCTGAGTGGATTCAGAGTAGCCTAAAACGATGCTGCACTACAAACTAAGGTTTAAAAACACAGGAGTAAAAGGTGCCATCAGTCAATCATAAGTAGTATTCCTCCTCTAATATTTCTTTCCCTCACTGGTACCACTTCACTTCATAACACACTTCCTGTTGTTTTTGGGAAATCTTCACCGGATATAGCCAGGATTTTGCTTGGGTGGTTTTCTTTAGAGCAAAGCAATTTATGGACTAAAACAAACTTTTCTTCTGGCTCGAGTCAAGCCAAAGCAAAGTCCTCAAGGAAAAAGGTGCCCATACATCAGCTTAAGAAAACATTAGTTTTCCTTGTCAAAAAACTGAGGTTTCACAGCCACAAACATGTCCAATTATTTGACAAGACCAAAGAGAGTGACTACAGTCTACGGTCTGTGCACTTAGCCTGTACCTCCTCAGTTCTGGGTCACCTTCAGTTACGGAGTTCAGATCGAGGCAATAAATCCTGTCTGCAGTGGCGTGTAAGGACTTAAATGCACCTTCTATTGCACTTAAACAGAGCCGCACTAAAGTGGACACCTCTGGTCCAAGTTTCAATCACTCTGAAATTAAAGGTGCGAAAGAGATGTACTGAAAGTTTTAAACATGGCCACTATTTAAAACTTGACTGCAGCACAAATACAAAATAAAATCCGTCTACTCCGGTGCTAAACGGAAATGGTGAAAAAGAAAAACAATATGCTTCTTTTGAAATCACATTAAGAAGTAAAATCGTTTTGTGTGCAATTAATCATCAGGAAAACTGTCAACAACTAATATTTGCCCTTTTGCAATTAATGCAATTAATGCCATGTGATGATGATGTATTTTTGTGTGACACACCATCACTGTCAGGCGCATGGAAGCCAGGACAGAGCAGCTAACGCTAATGCTAACCACCAAAATAATGACAAACTGGAGCACAAGGAAAGCCAGAAAATACAGGTCAAGAACACAACATCAGCTACAGGCAAGTGCAACTGTCTTCTATCAATCGTTATCGGTTTAATGCCGCAATTAATCATAACTGTTTTTGCAAATTTCACCCAACCCTAACCTATATTTTATTTGATTCGATTTAGTTTAGTGGTGTGTTCCTTTCTAATATCAGTCTCAATAGGTTTATAATAGATGAAGAGACTTTATGGTTCATTCTTCAACAAGAACCATCAGTGAAAACTGGAAGAAACTATTACGCCTGGTCGACGATCTGTCAAACATTATACAAAACTAAAACTTGTGATTTTTTTGGGGGAAAAAAAGAAACTTACTCTTCACTAGCCCAACAATTGTTTATATTTAATATGATCACCTGAAAGAAGAAATAAATTAAACTTTGTGCTAAGAAGTAAATAATATAACTAAAAGTCCTAAAATTCTTTTACAACAAATTGTTCATTTTCATCACACAACTAAGACAAAAGGGTGAGATTTGCTCGTGTTTATTTGAGTTAGTAAAATATCTTATGTACCAGTGGATAGATTTTAATGAAACTCTCAGAAAGTAACCAATAGCAGCACGATGGCTCAGAGGTTAGCACTGATGATTCACAGCAAGAAGGTTGAGGGTTTGGATCTGGGGTCTTTCTTTGTTGAGTTTGAATGTGTGTATTCTCTGTGTACTCTGGTTTCCTCCCACAGACCAAACGTTAGGGTGCCTTCAGGCTTAGGCCTCTCTTGTAAGAGATTTGTGGTATTAATGTCATTTGCCTGATTAAAAAAGGTTAATAAATAAAAAACAAGTATTTACACACATCCCTAACCACACTATAGATGGCTGTAAATAGCTCATTCGGATGTACAAACTATTAGCTCAGATTTGGTATGCTAGTGGCTGTGAGTCATCCTCAACACGAGCTCCAACAACCAACAACCCCAATTCTAATGAAGCTGGGACATTGTGTAAAACATAAATAAAAACAGAATACAATAATTCGCAAATCCTTTTCAACATACACTCACCAGCCACTTTATTAGGTACACCACGCTAGTAACGGGTTGGACCCCCTTTTGCCTTCAGAACTGCCTCAATTCTTCGTGGCATAGATTCAACAAGGTGCTGGAAGCATTCCTCAGAGATTTTGGTCCATATTGACATGATGGCATCACACAGTTGCCGCAGATTTGTCGGCTGCACATCCATGATGCGAATCTCCCGTTCCACCACATCCCAAAGATTCTCTATTGGATTGAGATCTGGTGACTGTGGAGGCCATTTGAGTACAGTGAACTCATTGTCATGTTCAAGAAACCAGTCTGAGATGATTCCAGCTTTATGACATGGCGCATTATCCTGCTGAAAGTAGCCATCAGATGTTGGGTACATTGTGGTCATAAAGGGATGGACATGGTCAGCAACAATACTCAGGTAGGCTGTGGCGTTGCAACGATGCTCAATTGGTACCAAGGGGCCCAAAGAGTGCCAAGAAAAGATTCCCCACACCATGACACCACCACCAGCAGCCTGAACCGTTGATACAAGGCAGGATGGATCCATGCTTTCATGTTGTTGACGCCAAATTCTGACCCTACCATCCGAATGTCGCAGCAGAAATCAAGACTCATCAGATCAGGCAACATTTTTCCAATCTTCTCTTGTCCAATTTCGATGAGCTTGTGCAAATTGTAGCCTCAGTTTCCTGTTCTTAGCTGAAAGGAGTGGAACCCGATGTGGTCTTCTGCTGCTGAAGCCCATCTGCCTCAATGTTCGACGTACTGTGCGTTCAGAGATGCTCTTCTGCCTACCTTGGTTGTAACGGGTGGTTATTTGAGTCACTGTTGCCTTTCTATCAGCTCGAACCAGTCTGCCCATTCTCCTCTGACCTCTGGCATCAACAAGGCATTTCTGCTCACAGGACTGCCGCTCACTGGATTTTTCTTTTTCGGACCATTCTCTGTAAACCCTAGAGATGGTTGTGBGTGAAAATCCCAGTAGATCAGCAGTTTCTGAAATACTCAGACCAGCCCTTCTGGCACCAACAACCATGCYACGTTCAAAGGCACTCAAATCACCTTTCTTCCCCATACTGATGCTCGGTTTGAACTGCAGGAGATTGTCTTGACCATGTCTACATGCCTAAATGCACTGAGTTGCCGCCATGTGATTGGTTGATTAGAAATTAAGTGTTAACGAGCAGTTGGACAGGTGTATCTAATAAAGTGGCCGGTGAGTGTATATTCAACTGAATACACTACAAACAGATAAACTTTATTGTTTGTTTAGCAAATATTCACTCATTTTGAATTTGATCCCTGCAACATGTTCCAAACAGGCTGACAGGGTCATGTTTACATCAGTGTTACATCAGCTTTACTTTTAACAACACTCAATAAATGTGTGTAAACTGAGGACACTAACTGTTGTTCAACAGTCCAACATCTGTTGTATTTTGTGCTTCATACTGCTCCACACATTTTCAATGTGAGACAGGTCTGGACTGCAGGCAGACCAGTCCAGTACCCCCACTCTTTTACTCTGAAGCCACGCTGTTGGAACACGTGCAGATTGTGTCTTCATTGTCTTGCTGAAATCAGCAGGACGTCCCTGAAAAAGATGTGGCTTAGATGGCAGCATCTGTTGCTCCAAAACCTGTTTGTAGCTTTCAGCGTAAATGGAGCCTTCACAGTTGTGACAGTTACCCGTGTCATGGGCACTAACATCATCAGAGAGGCTGGCTTTTGAATGTTGCACTGCTAACAATCCAGACAGTCCTTTTCCTCTTTGAGGACGACACCACATCCATGGTTTCTAAAAACAATTAGAATTGTGGACTCATCAGACCTCAGGACACTTCTCCTCTTTGAGTCAGTCCATCTCAGATCAGATCAGGTCCAGAGAAGTCTGCGGTGTTTCTGGGTGTTGTTGATATCTGGCTTTGTCTTTGCATGATAGAGCTTTAACTTGTAGATGTAGAGATGAACTGTGTTCACTGACAATGGTTTTATGAAGTCTTCCTGAGCCCATGTGCTAATAATGTCTGTTACAGAATGATGTGGGTTTTTAATGCAGAGCTGCCTGTGGGGTCAAAGGTCACAAACACTCAGTGTTGGTTTTCAGCCTTACTGCTGACTTGCAGAGATTTGTCCAGATTCTCTGAATCTTTTGATATTATGGACTCTAGATGATGAAATCACTAAATTCCCCCTCAAATGAACGTTGAGAAACATTGTTCTTGAACTGTTGGATTATTTACTCACGCGGTTGTTCAATATCCTTGGTGGTAAATAACTGAGCCTTTCAGGGATGCTCCCTTTAAACCCAATCACAACACTCACCTGTTTCTGATTAAACTGTTCACCTGTGGAATGCTTCAAATAGGTGGTTTTTGAGCAATCCTCAACCTTCCCAGTCATTTTGTTGCCCCTGTCCAGCTTTTATGAAACATGTACAACATGGCGTGGCTCACTTGGTAGAGCTGATGCCTCTCAACAAGGAGGCTGCTGGTTCAAATCCCAGCCTGGGGACCTTTCTGGGAAGAGTTTGCATGTTCTCTCTGGGCACTCTGGCTTCCTCCCACAGACCAAAAACATGACTGTTAGGTTAATTGGTAACTCTAAATTGTCCCTAGGTGAGAGTGAGACACTGAATGGTTGTTTGTCTCTATGTGTCCATGTGATGGACCTGTCCAGGGTGTACCCCGCCCCTCGCACATTGACTGCTGAATATGGGCACCAGTGACCCTAAAAGGAATAAGCGTCTACAGAAGATGGATGGATGTTACAACATCAAATTTGAAAAAACTATTAAAAAAATCTAAAGTTTGTCTGTTTGAACATTAAATATCTTGTCTTTGTAGTGTATTCAAGTAAATATAGGTTGAAAATTATTTACAAATAACAGTTTTCTGTTTTCATGTATGTTTTACAGCAGTGTTTTTCAACTCTGGTCCTCATGGCACACTGTCCTGCATGTTTTAGATGTTTCCCTTTTAACACAGCTGATTTCAATTGACAACTGATTAACAGGCTTTTGTTGCACTGCAATCATCTGAATCAGGTGTGTTAAAATCCAAAAACATGATACAGGTGAGCACTGTGGACAAGAAGAAACCATAGAACACGTCATTTTAGTATGCAGGGAATACGAACAACTCAGAAGATGGATGACAGAAGAATTATGAAAAATCAAAGAAACATTTAATATAATAAATATACTACAAAAAGAAACCAGAAGTAAAAGTATATAAATTGTTTTAAGTTTTTTTTAGAAAAACAATTAGAAAAAAGAATATAAGCAACATAAAAGAAAAGTATTTTGATCCACACGCCATATCAGTAGGTGGCGGTAATGCGCACCTTCCGTTGTTTGCCAACCGCCATAAAACACCACACAAGAAGAAGAAGAAGAAGAATCAGGTGTGACGAAGCAGGGAAACTTCTAAAACATGCATGGCAACAGTGTGCCTTGAGGACCAGGGTTGAAAAACAGTTTTACACAACGTCCCAACTTCATTGAAACTGAAGTTGCATTGCGAGAGCTCATATACAACTAATATTTCCCATCATAAGATGAATATATGTTTAAAACTCTGGCTTTAAAGTCAGCTGGAGATACTGACTGGGGTCACGTCCCACACCTGATACCCCCCTCACCTGTTTAGTATGACACGTTATCAGTGTTTTAGTGTATTTATGATGAAATTGGAGCAGTTTGCTCAGTGGCTGTTATTGTAACCATCCTTGTTTTTCTCCTGTGAAATATGGACGAGTGCTACGTCTGTTTGGTAGTTATTTAAAACTCGGTTAAATCTTGTTTGTTTACACTGTTTCCTCCTGGAGGCTGGGCCAGTGGTGAGTTTAATTTAGTTTGCACATGCTGCCGTTGCCACACACGTCAGTTTGTTCATTTAGAGATGTTAGATTTAGGGACAGGACTCACTGCTGCTTGCTTTGACAGCGTAAGGAGAGGGGTTTTGTTGTTCTTTGCTTCAAACTTTGGTGATTAATATCCAAAACTTTAGGTTAAAGTCTCCTTTGGCTCTGATTATTTATTGGTATAAGCATCAACCCTACTACTTCAGTTCCTCCTGTTGCGCCTTTGTTTTTTATTATAACCTTTGCTTTTGTACAAACAAATGTAAAAAAAAAACAAAACAGCTTTTTTACCACTTTCTGTTCTGTTATATCCTATCACTTTAAACCAAGTTGGATCATAGAAGTCAAACTCATGGCCTTCTAGTTGTATCTTGACTTGTTGTATTTGACTGAGGTTGTTTATTTGTATAGTGTCTTACTTCTGAATAGTATTCATTGATTTTTGTTGATTGATGAAACTGATCTAAATTTAAATTGTCAGACTCGAGTTTGTCCTCTGGAGGTCAGGATGGTGAGCTTTCTTGTGTGCTTCAAAACACAGCTGAAGTCTCGCCTCATTTCAAAGTGTTTTGTTTCATTATCGTTCACTGCAGAAAGGAGAAGCGATGATGTTTTTATCTCTGCATGTGTGCAGTGGCTTGTTAACAAAACATCTCATAAACCACTGGCCAAATATTAAAGAAACATCAGAGAGTAATCAGTGAATGTACATCTGCAACTGATAAGCATTTGGAGTCACCTGATACAAGATTATAACTACAGTCAACTGAACTAAAAAAATTAAAATCCTATAATTGCATAATTTTATATTGAGCTAAAACTTTGAATGGTTGTAGCTGATATTCATCACAACATTTACTCCAAGTGCTGCTCACTGTGCTAAAACTTTGATGAAAAAGTTAGAATTGGAGTCAATCCTGCCTTGTGAACCACTGGACAGTTTTAAATGAAACTGGCAGGAAGTAATCATTGTGACATGTACCTTCTTCAAATACAAAAAGTCAAAGAAAACATTTTATATTTAAGAAACTTGGCATAATACATGATTTTACCAATTTTGTCACATAACTGTTATATTTTCTTTTGAACTTGGCTCAGCCAAAGTGAAACAGGAAATGACATCAAAGGGGAACTCTAAGAAATAAAACTTCCTGCTCTTTGTTTATTAAAACATTTATTATTTGAACTCTTCTTCACCTCTCTGATAGACTCAAACTAATCTAAAGAAACATCAGATTCTTCTCTACAGTCTGTGTTGTTAGCTGTTGTAGCAGCACTCTGTTCACATGCAGACATTCCCCTTTGACATCACTTCCTGTTACTTCACATGTGTGTATCTCAACAACTGTTCATCTTAGCAGCGTGAAATTATTTCTGCAACATTTTGTCATTGCTATTTTGCCAAAAATGTCCGTCCGTTTTCTGCCGCTTATCCGAGGTCGGGTTGTGGGGGCAGCAGCCTAAGCAGAGAGACCCAGACTTCCCTCTCCCCAGACACTTGGGTCAGCTCGTCCGGGGGAATCCCAAGGCGTTCCCAGGCCAGCTGAGAAACATAGTCCCTCCATCATGTCCTGGGTCTTCCTCTGGGCCTCCTCCCAGTGGGACGTGCCTGGAACACCTCACCAGGAAGGCGTCCAGGAGGCATCCTAACCAGATGAACCATCTCATCTGGCTCCTCTCGACGTGGAGGAGCAGCGGCTCTACTCTGAGTCCCTCCTGGATGACTGAGCTTCTCACCCTATCTCTAAGGGAGAGCCCAGACACCCTGTGGAGGAAACTCATTTCSGCCGCTTGTATCCGTGATCTCGTTCTTTCAGTCACTACCCAAAGCTCGTGACCATGGATGAGGATAGGAACGTAGACCAACTGGTAAATCCAGAGCTTCACCTTCTGGCTCAACTCTTGCTTCACTACGACAGACCGGTACAGCGCCTGCATCACTGCAGACGCAGCACCAATCCACCAGTCCAAATGAGGGAAAAATGGAGCCAAAAATGTTTTTACAATTATTACAAAATATTGACGTCACAGGCAATTTAAATGTACAACTGATTCATTTTTGGAGTCACTTCCATCGAAGACGGATTCCACAGATAACTGACCATAAAAAAAAAATCACAAAAATTGATATACACTCACCGGCCACTTTATTAGGTACACCTGTCCAACTGCTCGTTAACACTTAATTTCTAATCAGCCAATCGCATGGCGGCAACTC
>NW_013953254.1:102113-114092 GCF_001266775.1 Austrofundulus limnaeus
ATATGGACCAAAATCTCTGAGGAATGCTTCCAGCACCTTGTTGAATCTATGCCACGAAGAATTGAGGCAGGTCTGAAGGCAAAAGGGGGTCCAACCCGTTACTAGCGTGGTGTACCTAATAAAGTGGCCGGTGAGTGTATTCAGTCAGTTTTACACTTATGAGCTAAAACTTGATGTGATAGTACCTGAGAGTTATTCATCACATACTCTGAGCATGACATCTCACAATATCACATAAGATTGCGCAATGCTGCAAAGTTTATAAATGACCATTAGTTTAAAGCTCTGTTTTAGAAAGTATTGAGCTATGCACAGTTCCTTTAGGAATAATAAGCCTTTAATTGTTTTTTTCACCTTCTCAAACGTTTTATCAGTGTTTTCAGTATGTAAAGCATTTTGCTACATCAATAAATTCACTTACTTTCATACACTGGCCATTAACGACAGACGTTATTGGCCAGTGCATGAAAGTAAGTGAATTTATTGATGTAAACTGCATCGTTGAGCAGCTTCTGAAACTCTTTGCAGACACATCTGCATTCTGTGAAAGCAATCGGTCATTTTCTCAGATAAAACAGCTGGACAGTGCAGGGGGGAGACCCCTGCCTTGTTGTTTGGAGCGTAGGAGGAAGGGAGGGAGGACACCGAGGAGGAGGAGAGATCCCAGCAACACGAGAAAACTCCCAGATACAAACCATAACAGAGAAACAGCCTGGTTACCATGAGGCAGAAATAGGACTGGAAGTTGGGAAAGACCCAGGCCTACAGAGGAATTTTTAAGTGACATTAGAGATCAGTGTAGCCACAAGGCTGAGAGGATTTGGGAAGTCCTTGACTCCATGGCCACATAAAAAAAACGTACATTTTGGGGATGTTTTCTTAAATTTATTTTTACAGTTAATTGCTGTGTTAAGACCACACAGAGCTTACAATCAAAGGCTCTACAGCTGTCCTGCGTTTGCAGGTTTGCAGGTCTTGGAATACACTCTTGGGAGAAATTATTGATACAAATTTACCTCTTAGTCCAGAATGAAATATTACCTGCTCAGAGCAGCTCCTCAAACTGTGGCCCACACGCTTTCTGCCAGATGTTTATTGGATTCAGGTGAGGCATTTAAAAAGAGTCCTGTGATCTGTTAAACTGTGTGTGAGCAGAAAATTACACTTAATGATATGCTGAGTGACACAGCTCGTAACCTTCAGACATGAAATTTAATTAGTTTTTTTGGATATTAATGACAGGAAAACCTCATTTGAAACATGGTGCGGTGCGCAGGCAGGCTGTAATGGTGAGCTACAGTTAGAAACATTGTTCATCCCCTGCGTGTGACACAGAAGAGGCTGCTTAGATTAGAAAGACAACCTTTAACCTTGCCAGCTGTTGCCATGGTTCTTCAGCCTCCTCCTGCCCGGGATCCGAACAGGGGGAGGCGGCGGGCGGGGCAGGGCTCCAAGCGAGGAAACGGAGATTCGGAGAGCAAGCGTGGATGCATAACCGCAACAGGTGGTGTTGATTTAAGGGAGTTCTGCCTTTCCAATCTCTGGAACTGAACCCAGCGCATGACAAAGGCAGATCAAAGGAGGTTTCACTGTGGTGTGCGAAAATCCTTGTCAAACCATTCGGCTTCCTCCCCTGAGCACAGTTCCTCTCCCTCCGGCGTGCATGTTTTCTCTCCACTTCAGCTTCTTGTGAGAAAGAATTACTCACAGATGCTGAACACAAACTGTCATTTCCTTGAACAGTTTTTTTTTTACGTGTGAATTTATCATAACTGAGGTTAGCGCTGTTCAGATAGTTTGCCTCTCGGTTTCCCTCCCCTCGTGCACTTGAGAGCGCTCGGAGTGCAGGGAGGGCAGATGTAAAGCAGGAATCCTGATTCCACCAGTGAGTGGAGATGTTCTGAGTAAATGAGATTACTCAGCAGAGCACAGAGAACTGGAACATATACAAACTCTCAGGAGGCACAGCAATGTGGTGTTTGGCCTCGCACCAACTCTCATCTCCCCGAGGGTCTTTTCCTCCACAATTCACACTCTGTCAGCTTCAGCTGCCAGCAGCCATGTGCGCACACACACGCATGCTGGATACAAAAACACAAAAATACACACAAGAGAGCAGAAAATAGACTGAACTCTGTACTCACATAGAGTCCCGTGTGCCGGTCGCCAAAGAAGGGGAAGGCAACAGAGATCTCCTGGAGTCCAGAGCCTCCGTCGTCCTGAGAGATGGTCTGTGAGTCCCCCCTGTCCTCACCGAAGGGGTAGAAGTCCTCCAGGGGCACGGCGGGGTCCACCCCGGGCGGCAGGGTGCAGAGGCAGAGCAGGAGGGCTCGCAGCGGCAGCAGCATGGCTTCAGCCACCCGGGGATGGAGCTGACAGCAGGCGCTGTGCAGAGGGAGGGAGGGAGGAGCTCGCACACCTCAGGCAACAAGTGCAGCGCGGGGACAGGACGGTGCGTTCCTCTTCTCAGCCACAGCAGCTGGATGCCTCACCTGACTGCTCCCCGGCTCTGCCTCCTGCTCGCTCAGCTCCTCGTGCGAGACCAGGGAATACTGTGGATCCCTTGCATTCTGCCTGCTGCTGGACTCTGCATAAGCTACACTCCCGTCTCACTGAAAATAAAACGAGGGAAGAAATGAAGTGGGGGGTGGAGGAGGAGGGGGTGTGTGCAGTGTGATTCAGCTGAAATGTTGTTTTATTTAACAATCCAGTGATTTGGTCCCTGATGGTCAGCTTAGAAATATCCTCAATAAAAGCTCTATTCTGTTTGCCAAAAGAGTTCTTTCAGTTTTGGCCCCACCTCCCCCACAGGGATTTCACTACCTTGCATAATTAGCTCCTTCCAGCCAATAGCCAACCAGAGGCCGGTAACTGGATAACCACTGGGCGGGTCTATGTTAATCAAAGGGCCGCTTTAAAGAAGCTCTGACAGGACTTTCCTTTTCAGTGGGACTACTGTACAAGGCGGGCTGTGTTGCAGTGCAGATGTGAGAGGCAGCGCAGAAAGCAGTTAAGAGCTTAAAGGCTCTGCAAATTTGATATAAATAAAATCATCCTTAAGAAAAAACTTCACAGAGTTCGTTATCTGTGAAACTCCCTTCACTGAAACAAAACAGGCATTCATGCACATTTTCTCACCAACACAAGTTCAGAAAAGCTTCTAATTTGTGATAAATTGCAGAGGTTTCTATCCCTAAAGACCAGAATTGTCATCATTCTTTGTGTATCTGAAGTATTTGATGAATCAATACTGCAGGGCTTTCAACTAAATTACTCCGGGGGCCACAGTTACTGCAGGTCAACAGATGATGGGCCAAACAGCCAGCACTTACAGTCTTTATGTAAATAAACCAAGTATTACAAAGATCTGTTCCCTTTGAAATAGTTTATTTTGCTGCATTTAATCATGAATACAACATACAGAAACCTATAAAATTAACATTCTGCCTCCTGTTTAACACTACAATAAGTTCATCATCTCTGATTTGCCAAATTTTAAACCAATTTTATTTTCACTTTCATAGTTTTATCTTCAACTGCTTGTAATTTTAACTGTCTTAAGTAATCATAGAAATGGTTTTTACCAGCTTGTAGTCAAGATTTTTGTCATTTCTGTAGATACCAAACATGCCTATGTTTAATTAAAATAACTTTGAGTTATTAAAGTAGAAAACTAGGGGTTTGGACTTCAGAGATTGGCGGGCCGAACTTCAGTCACTCGCAGGCCACATCCGGCCTGTGGGCCACCAGTTGAATAGCCCTGCAATACTGTGTTTATATGCACGGTTACATTTGTTTTTATTTGAACTCGTCAGTATTTTGCTCCACTAACAATGATTAAGTCAAAACAGCACAGAAAATTCCACTAGAGTCATCCTGAGATTCTAAATCAAGTTTGCAATCAATTGATCTAAATATTTGTTTCATTCATTATTAAATACACAGAATAGGATGATGACATGTAAATCGGATACAATGATGAATACACAAACAGTCACCTCTTGTCACATTCATCGCAGCGCAGAGCCATGAAAACTCTTAAACACAATTAGGCACATCCAGTTCACTTCTAAACAAAACACTTATTGTTTGTTGTTGTTGAGTTTCTTTCCTGCAGATTAATGTAATCCCGTGTGTGCACGTGTGCTGCTGCTTGGAGGGGTTCAAATGCTTCGGGAGAGTGTTTGTGTGCTTCCGAGTGTGGCTGGAAACATACAGTTGTTAGTATCACTGCCTACACTCTGGGCTGAAGCACCTGGTTGAAATACGCTTGCTGTCTTCTCGTCTCCTGGTCAAGCTGCTCTCTGAGAGTCAGCACCTGTGGAAAACCAAGAAAAAACTGAAGCAGATCAAGAAAGAGTTTCTATTCTTCTTAAAAAGTGGGAGTAATTGTACCTGTCCCTCCAGGCATTTGACCCTCTGGCGGTGAGCCCTCTCCCTGGACTCCAGGGCTTGTTCTGCTTGGAGCTGACTGTCCCTCAGACGGTTTGTTTCCAGGTCCAGCTCCTGGTGATGATGGGCTGTAACCTCCAGGAGGTGCTGTGCATGAGCGCGCTCCAGCTGGAAGATCTGAGTCTGACGACAGTTTGTTTAAAACTACATGACTGAAAATAATAAGACAGACAACTGCTCGGAAGTTCAGGAGGAAACCCAGGAAGTTTAAAGGCCTGGCGTAACTGGATTAGTAATCAATATTCTCACCGAGTTTAAAAAAAATGGACATTTTATGCATGTGTGGTGATCATTTGTTTCGTCACTTATAGGGTATTTATTTGAGAAATTAAGAAAGATGAACAGTAAATATATAGTTGTGGTCAGAAGGTTTTGTTTACTCATCATGGACATAAATATTTTAATAAATCTGGGCTTTAAACAGTTTATTTTAATATTTTTCCAGGGATAAATGATTATACAACATAGGATTTTTAAAAACTAGAATTAGGTTCACAAGTTTAAATTTATTGTAGACTTTCTCCAAACCATTCATGTTCAAAATATACATTCATGTTCAAATATATACATACATTCCCATGAATATTTGGTTAAACAACTTTCAGCCACACCACTAATAAGCTTCAGGACATAGTTCTGAATGATCTGTGGCCACTCCTTTTGGTAGAACTGTCAAAGTTCATTTAAACTGTTTGGTTTTGGTCAGATATTTTTCTTTTAAGCACAGGTCTCTAAGTAACAGTAAGGTTGAAGTTTTGGGAAGGCCGTGATGTTAACGTCAGCTTTATCCATGCATGAACCTCAGCTTAGCCTGTTAGCCTTCGCGCTAGCACTGACGCTATATTACCTTATATGTATTAGCTCAGTGCTAGCGTGACAAACAAGCAAGCTAAACTGAGGTCCTTCATCCATATTTTCAGTTGCAGGCTGAGTCATTTCTACCTTCTCCTCTCTGTCAACGCTCTCTGGTTTCATTTAAAAGAGCCAATCGTCAGATATTGTCCAACATTAACCTTCAGGGTGGATATAGCTCGCTAGCAGCCTCGCACCGAGGACCTATCCACGTCATCATTTACCCAGAATGCTTTGAGTATAAATAAAATGGCCCTTTCCGTGTAAAACTACACAGTCTACAGTATTTTTACAGTCTTTATTTTACAGTTAAAATAAATGTTTTATCAAATAAAGTCTAATGTTACAACTAGTCATGGATCCCTTTAATAAGCCTTGGCAAGTCTAAACACATTCTACTATATTTAACAACAATAAAACATTGAGGTGAATGTATGCTGGTCTGAGAAAACTCCACAATAAATTCAAACTGAATTCCTGTTTTTAAAAATCATCAAAGTTGAAAAGAACAATTCAAATAAACCATTAAAAGCTTGCATTTAACACAACTTTAATGCCCGTGAGTGTAAGTAAGTAAGCGTCTGGCCACAATTACACATAAGTATGTGTAAGTACTGCTTAGAGTTTCCTAATTCTGCCCCGTAATTCTGCAACCTTTCACCTGTAGAGCCTCCAGCATTTCCTGTTTTCCAGTCAGCTCCTGCTCCAAGCTGCAGATCGTCTGCTCCAACTGCGCTCTCTCTTTGGCAGCAGAAGCTGCCTCCTCCTCTTTCCTCAGCCTCTCCATCTCTACCTACCAACAGCACAGAGGTGAAACACGGTAAACAACTTTACCTTGACCCTTTTTAACAATAATGTGCCTTCATGTGTCACAAAACCCAGCAGTTTCCTACCTTTTCAAACACTTTACACAGTGTGCTAATAAATAAATAAATAAATAAATAAATAAATAAAAAAGAAATAAAAACAACAAATTACTGGCCCATTGCAGGATTAATATAAGTGCTCTTTTATGTATAATGGGTAAGTCTACAAGGCCCCTGACCAGCACTAAATACATATTACTTCAGTTCTGGCCTCTTCTGTATAAAAGGCTTCCAGCAGTTGTAGAATTAAATTCAAGAGTCTTTAATTATATTTGAAGCCAATTGTGGTTTGGCTGTCACATGTTGTTCAGATGTTTTACCTCATATTCACTTGTTTTTATGCTCATCGAGCAGAAACAGTCAAATACTCTGTGGTTGTTGGATTTTCAGTGCATTTTGAAAAGGTCAAACCACTCTGCAGGTGAGTCGGCTCACCTTCTCTAGTGTTCTTCTAAGAGCAGACTTGTCTTTGCTGAAGCGGGTCAGGACCTGCTCTGTTTCTGCTCTGTGGTTCTGAAGCTTCTGCACGGAGCTCTGCAGGCTGCTGAGCTTCTCCTGGAGACCCTCTTTGTCTCTCTGCAGCTGCTGGGAAGTTTGTGTTTGAGCCTCCAGCTGCTGCTTCAGGCTCTGGGACACAGTGAGTCAAAGCAAGCATCAAAACACAACCTCAGCTTCTGATTTATTTACACTCAGACGGCGTGACTCACCGCCTTCAGTGTCCTGCTGTGTTTCTCCAGCGCAGAAACTCTGAGATCTGAGTCCACTTGTGCTCTTTGAAGGTCCTGGATCTGCTCGGTGAGACAGTGGTTCAGCCGCTTGCTCTCTGAAAGAGCATCTCGTGTTTGATCCAGATGCTCCTGTGGGCACAAACGTGTTGAAACACAACCTTTCAAAGATGGATTTGCATTTTGTTCCTGTTTGAGTTTACTGTTTGAAGCTGCAGATGAGAGTAGGGATGTTTTCTAACACTGAGGAATTAACAGAGCATCGCCTATCATTTATGTTTTTTTATGAGCAGTTTTAAGTTTCAACTAGTCAGCACTCTCACTAGTCACTGTGCCTTTAAAAAGGGTTTTTATAAAATGCATTTTAAACAAAAAATGTAGCTTTTTAAACTTTTTTCTGCACCTTTAAAAAAAGTTTAAAATCAAAACAACTGGACTTCTATTCTGAAGCTGAAGATGTTTCGAAACATCTTCGGCTTCAAGTCCAGTTTTGTTTTTTAACTTCTTTTAAATTGATAGTGACCCGGAGGGCAGAGAATCTTCATCACCAGCATATTTCTACATGGATGTTTACTAACACAGCCAGTGTAAACAGTTCAGGAAAATGTAAATGAGTACTCCATTACTCTCAGAATTAGAGAGCCATTCAACAAACATATCGGAACATCAGAATCTTAGATGGACTGTCAATTATTTTCTATTCTGAAGTTACATTCAAAACTCCTTAGTGTGTGAAAAATTTAAAGTATGAAAAAACACACTTTAGACCAGGAGTGTCAAACTCATTTTCACTGAGGGCCAGTTGTAATTAACTTTAATATGTCATGTTTAACTTCAACTAAACACAAAACGTCATGTTCCTCGTCTCATTGCTACAACTGAGCACCTCTAAAAAACACTAACTGAGCTCTACCTGGTATTTCCTACACAGAAACAGTGTTTTAACACGTACTCTTACAAACACTGGAAAGTACTACGTGTACAACTGACTAAATGTGAAATAAATAGTACAGAAATACCATTAAAAGTAAAAGTAAGAGATTTACTCACTGAATTGTGGTGAGTCTTGAATTTTGAACTCTCCCACTTTCCTGCAGGGAATTCTCATACATAATCAACATGCATTATGGGAGATGTAGTTTATGATCGATGCTGGCTTTAACGCAGTTTATTTTGAGACATTAATACAGGATTATGCAACTGATTTGTTCAGAGAGTAAAACCTACAGCTCAGGGGCAGGACAAATATTATTACCCACCTTTTAAATTAGTTTATTTTGTTGTATACAAACATAAATTTAAAGTTTAACATTGATATAAATATATATTTGTATTAGGAAAAAGATAATTTGAAGGGGGGCTTTTAGGCAGAAAACAACTGCAGGCCAAATTTGGCCCACGGGCCTTGTTTTTGACACATGGGTTGCAGCCTTAAGATTTGTTTGATTGAAACAGAAAAGCTTTCCTTTAAAACCATCTCTACCCAGAACATGTGTCCTGCAGAGCTTTCTGTCTGTGAGTAATGGGTGTATGTGGGTGACAGTCTGTACCTGCAGCAGCCTTCGGTCCTGCTCACTGGCACTCAGAGTCCTCTGCAGCTCAGTTATCTGCTCCTGCTGAACTCCTGCACTCGTCTCTTTGTCACTGAGGCTGTTTGAGAGTTTGTGAATCTGCTCTCTCAGCTTGCTCTCATGCTGCTCGGCCCGAGTCAGTGATGTGGTCAGCCTCTCCTCTCTGACTCTCAGTGCTGCGCATCGATCTTGGCTCTCCCCCAGTTTCCTCCTGGTGTCTGTGAGCCTGTCCTGCAGGGCCCCGGCCTCTGCGTTAACCTCTGCTGCCCTCAGCTGGGCCCGCTGCAGCTCACCCTCGAGGGTGAGGTGGGACAGCTCCAGGAGGTTCACTCTGCTTTCTGCTGCCTCCAGAGACTCTTTCAGCCTCTGTTTTTCTGCATTTGCAGAAGTTTCTGAAACATGCAGGATCTCCAACTTGTCCTGTGGAGAAATTTGGTACGATTGATTTAATCCAGCTTTACTGAATGTGAAGAACATGGTGATTTTCATTTAAAGAAGCTGCATCTGAGCTGCAGCTACAGCAGCTCTGCAGCAGCGTGATATTTAGAGGTTTATGTCGGTGATTATTCTTATATCAACATTTCAGTGTTTGCGTAATAATTTACGAGAAACCTTTTATTTTGTAGCTTAAGATTATTTCATTTGTTTTATTAGCGATTAAATGCTTGAGTTGCAAAATCGTCAGGGCTTCTTTTAATCAAACCAACAACAAATTGGACAAAACTTTGTGTTTATGACCATTAAGGAAATGTAAACTGATTGTGCAATGATGCAGCAGAAAGATTTGGTACACAGAACCATGACACAGCAACATTTGGACACCAGTGGTTCCCAGCCTGGGGGCGGGGCATAAGCTGGTCTGCTCAGAGGTTTTCAAAAGAGGAGCGAGGGATTTATTTTATTTTATTTTATTTTTTGGGGGGGAACCAAGGTTATAATAGTTTTTAATTTTTCATTACAGTTTAGTTTTATTTCACTGTGACTTTTGTCTTTTAATTCAGTTTTAATTAGTTTTTACAGTGGATTTGCTAGTTTTTATTAGTTATTATTGCATTTTTAAGGCTTAGTTTTAGTTTAGCATAATTTTTATTAGTTCTAATATTAGTTTTTTATAGTTTTTTTGCCAATGCATCCTCGAGCTTGTGATGTTCCTGTGAGTTAACTAACCAGCAGCTATTTGGTCACTAGTTAAAGCAGTCCATTATAGCAACACCTTCATAAAATAATTGCATAACTCAATTTTGCCAACTAAGGACTTGGGTGATTTTTTTAGGACGATGACAATAGTTGTCTCCAACCCGGCGCTACCTGCTGCTAGTTTATCATAGGAGCTACTGAGAGAATCTTGCGTGTCAAGATAGTTACAGTTAACCATCTCCTGTGAGTTTGATTCATGCAGTTTTTCCCTTAAGAAGTATTCCACCTGTTTTATCACCAGTTTCCACTACAAGACACTTGTTTTATTTTTCTCAGTCATATTCAAAGAAATCCCAAAGTGGACGCTTTCTCCCAACTTTTGTTTTTGTCATTCAGCAGGTGATGCTGAGCAGCAGCAGACTGTAAACAAGTGTTGTTACGAACCATGAGGTGCTGTAAGCTGCCCACAGCTAATGTGAAACTACTTGATTTGAAAAAATAAATAAATAAAATATCCACATATCTAAAAAAAAACTGATAAAAACTTTAAGGATATTCTATCTTTAATTTGTTTGTTTTAGTTAGTTTTGTAAAACATGTATAGTTTTAATTCGTTATCGTTTTTTTCATTTTATTACAGTTTTTATTTATTCTAATTAACTAAAATGTTTTTTTCAATTTCAGTTTTCGTTATTTAATTAGTTTTAGTGAAGTATAATAACCCTGTTGGGAACCACTGCTCCACTGGTGAGACACAAACCCCACTGTGTGTGAGAAGCCAGCACATTTCTTCATCCTTCACTACAAACCTGCAGAGTCCGGGACTCAGTCTGAGAAGTTTGCAAAGAGGTTTTGAGTTGAGTCAGCTCAGCCTCGAGGCTTCTCTTGTCCCGCTCTAAACGATGCACTACATCCTGTTGCGAGGACAGGGAAGCGTGCACTTTTTGCAACTCTTCTTCCACTTGTCGTTTTCCTGAAACAACATTTTTTCATTATTTATAAAACATGCAAACCAATGAGCAATCGTTGTTTCCTGATTAGTCGTAGGATGTGTTACCCTCCTCTGACTGCCTCAGGGACCTCTGCAGCTGCAGCAGCTGAGTGGTGGACTTGTCCTGAGACGTTTTGAGTTCTGTCACATCCTGACTCAGTTTGACTATCTGGACCTGGGCTTCATCCTAAAGCAAGAACAGGAAACTTTTAAGCATCATTAAGATGTAGTAACTATGAAGTGTAGGCTCTGAGTGTTAATGGTTTTCGTTTTTGTTTCTACCCGTTCTCTTTGTGTGTCCCAGAGTTCTTTCTGGAAGCCCTGCACGGCTGTGAGCACAGATTCCAAATTCAACTCTTCATCTTCATCATGAGACAAGAACACAGATCCCCCTGAGACGCTCTCTCTTCCTGAAAGGAGACCACACTCCACAGTTTGCCTGTTTTCAGTGAGGTCAAAGATGACAGCAGCAGAGCTCAAAGTTACCTCTAACATGCAGGTTTCTTCTCCGGGGAGAAGGAGACCGTCTTGGTGAACCTGTTCTTTCAGAAAGCCTTGTACGATGGCCATCAACAGTGGAGCGCAGACCTGCATACAGACCCACCAGCTGGTGCTCCAGGTCCCTGCATTTGGCTTTGCTCACACTCAGCTGCTCCTCAAGACCTTTGGCTCGGTTTTCAGCAAGACCAGCCTTCACACTGAGCTCTTTGACTGTGGCCCTGGTCTCCTGAAGAGCTGCCTGAAGCAGAGCAGTCGTTTCTCTGTGCCTCTGGTCACTCTGCTGCTGACAGGCTTCTTTTTCCTGCAGCAACTCTTGGCTCTCATGCTCAGCTGTTTCCAGTTCTCTCATACGAAACTGTAGAGCTGCAACCTGTGTAAAAATGCAGTGCTGAGTCTGGGGGGGATTCTGGATTATATGGTGGGTATGTAATAAATGTGGTGAAGAACTGAGAAACAACTTACAATATTTTGCTCTTGAAAACACACGACATGTATGATGGCAAATTTCTTAAGTGGGGGTGGGGGTAATTATGCAAAATGGACTTTTTGGAGTATTATATCATGTTATAATGTCATTCCCTCATCTAAAAATATACCCAGAGTTTTGCTTTGACTCATTCATTAATCTCCTGTAGAAACGTGGAGCTTCCTAAACGCTTGCTGGTACAAAGCTCTGCCTATTTGTACCTAGCTCCTCCCTGGAGCTCAGTCTGCAGCTGAACTCCTGCCCCACAGAGCACCCCTCCCCCAAAGCATTGTTGTGAAGATGTGCTGAAGTGGGAGTGTTGGAAATGGTAGGAGGTTCTTAAAGAGACAGAGGCCAATTTCACGATGCTAGATAGACAATGATGCAAAATCTAATTTATTTTTGATATATATATATA
>NW_013953254.1:115092-120902 GCF_001266775.1 Austrofundulus limnaeus
GAATTAGATATTGGCCTATGTTCAGGACAAAGAATAATTTCTAAACTTTGTGTTTTTAAAAAAATGACCTAAAAATATTCTACATTTTATTTCTTACTGCTTAGTTGAGTTTAAGTTTCAGGTTAGAGGTTTGTTATGTAAACAGGCTACAGTATACTTTGTTGACATGCATAAAAAGGATTTTCTATTGCTCAGGCTTCTACTTAGTTAATTAATACTAAGTGTCAAACATTGTGTACAGAATACTAACTTGTTACTTATGTTTGTGTCAACTAGAAAAAGCTTTGTGTAGTTGGGGTCATGAAACAAAAAAAAAGGCTAAAACTCAATTTTATTTGACAGAAAGGCTATTTTACTGCACAATTTAATTATTAAAGCTTTGAACCAGCAACTCATTCTACCTCATTTAGTGCTGCCTCCTTGTCAGCTTCACACTCCAACAATCTCTGCGTCAGAGCAAAAGCCTCACGATGTGTTTCCTCCACGTTTTGCTCCTCCTGGTGCACTCGGACTTGCAGCTCTTGCAGTTCCTGTTTCTGATGGCTGTTTTCACCTCCAAGGATTTTTATCTGTTCGTATTGAAAGGATATAAACTACTTTCAGGTAGTTCTTTACAGAAAACCAATGAAAGAGAAATCACTGCCGTAAAAAGAAAACTTTGACCTGTGTGCGCAGCTCCTGCAGCTCTCTGCGTGCCTGCAGATGAGTGCTCTCTAACTCTTTCATTCTGCTCCTGAGTGTTGTTAACTCTTGGTGCATCGAGCTTCTATGTTCCTCCAAAACAGACAGTTTTTGTTCTTTCTCTCTGAGAGATCGCTTCAGGCTGGTTAAAACAAGTTGAAATTTTAAACAAACATTATAAAATATATTTATCATAGCTAGAACCTCAAAACAATAGTTTTTTACAGGAGATCCTTCAGCCACAGCTCTACCTGCTGTTGTCACTCTCTGTTCTTTTGATTAAAGCTCTCAGCTCCTGGTTGGACACCTGAAGGGCCTCTTTTTCTCTGGACTCATCTCCTAGCAGCCGCTGCATGTCCTGTGCTTCTTTTTGCAGCTTGTCCTGTGCTTGTGCAGTGCCCTGCAGCTCCCTGTGTGCCTCAATCAGATCTCTTTGTCCTTTAATGAGGCCGTCTTCTGCCTCCTGCAGCTGCTGACGAACTCTCTCCAACTTTGTGGCCAAACAGAGGAGAATAAAAGCATCATATGTCACTGAGGATAAAACTAAAGGTCTTATAGCTAAACAGTAAATACTGATTATATCCATAAAATAATTTCAGCTTAAAAATGTTTGACATATTGTATATTAGTTTGTGCTTGCATGGGTTTCTTTTGATTCTTCACTTCCCTCCTTCTGATTAAAAACATTCATATTAGGTTAAGTGGTAACTTTCAATTTTCACTAGGTGTAAGTGAAGGTGTCTCTGTGTGGCCTTGTGATAAACTTGTGATGTGTCCAGATCTTAATCAGTGACAGCTGCAGATCAACACCAACTCCTTCATGACCTCGAGAAGAAAAAGCAGGTAAAGAAAACAGATAGATGCATAGATACTAAATTAGTAGATCTTTTTCTTTTACCTGTTCCCTCATCAGCCACAGTGAGTCATCCTTCTCCATCATGCTCATAATAATAATCATCCATCCATCCATCCATCATCTTTACCAGCTTCTTCCTTTGAGGGTCACTGTGAGGGCCGGGGTACACCCTGGACAGGTCGCAAGTCCATCACAGGGACACATAGAGACAAACGAGACAAACAACCATTCACGCCACGGACAATTTAGAGCAGGGGTGCCCAAATATTTTCCCTGAGAGGGCCAAAATTTAAAAAAAATTTCCTGAGAGGGCCAAAATTAAAACCAATCAATAATATAATACATGAAATGCAAATACTTCTTAAGTAAAGTTAATCATAGCTGATAGCTATGATTAAGCTATCAGCCAGTACGGTTGCCCACATTCTTTTGTTTATTTTTAGCCCATGTACATGGAGAAAATTCAATGTATGCTCAGGCAGCAAAGGCTAACGGGACTTTTCATAGTTTAAAATTTGATTATATGTGGACTTATAAGGTGTGCAAATCTAGATATGGACTTAAATCTAAAGACAACTACTGGTGGGCCAAATCAAATGGCTTGGTGGGCCAATTWTGGCCCAAGGGCCCCACTTTGGGCACCCCTGATTTAGAGTTACCATTTAACTTAACAATCATGTTTTTGGTCTGTGGGAGGAAGAGTACCCAAAGAAAACTCATGCATGCACAGAGAGAACATGCAAACTCTGCTCAGTACGGTCCCCAGCCAATAACAACAACAACAATAATAATAATGAATTTAATAGCAAAACATCTCAAAGTGCTACAAAACAGAAAAAACACACAGCAAATGACAAGATTAGACAAATAAAAAACAAAAGAATATTAAAATTACACCAATAAAAACAACAGTGAAAAAGGCTTGATGTCTTTAAGCATGTTTTAAAGTCAGCCAGTGGTTGTGGAGCTCTCAGAGAGCCAGATGAAAAAAAGTCTGATTGTTCCTTTAAAGTGATAAACATCTGTTTAAAATTGTTGTACAGAAGTAAAAAATAGTTGAACTAACCTTTAAAAAGCATAAAAGTTTAAAAAGTCTGAATGTCCCTTTAAAGTGATAAACTACTTTCACCCAGATGCCTGATCTGGCTGAATATGGAAGAAGGAGGTTCTTCAGATAATCTGGTGAAGTTCTGTTAAAGCAGTGTTTCCCAAAGTTGGGGTCGGGACCCAAAGTGGGGTCCAAAAATTTCAAGGTGGGGTCCTGAAAAGATTTTCTGAATTTATTACATTTTGCCTTAGTTGTTACAAAGGGGTGAGGTTAGTATATTTTAAATGGATAAATGTAGTATAAAAATATTGTTACTATGCCCATGTTTAGTTGACCTGATACAAATGTTTATCATCCAAAAATAGTTGGTGGCGCAGGTCTCTGCTACTGTTATTTTGTGGGTCAAAAGCTGAAACGTTTGGGAACCACTGTGTTAAAGCACTGATGAGTGATGAGAGAAATCTTATATTGAATTGTGTAGGAAGAGAAGGTTATGGAGAATGGGTGTAATATGTTCTGATTTACCAGCTCTCAATAAAACCCTGGCTGACTGTTTTGAATATAAAAGTTTCTGAACATTTTTACCAAAGATTCCAATAAACAGGGAGTCACAGTAGTCAGACTTAGACACTCATATTCATATTGTGTTAGTAAATCGTTCCTTTTAAAAACTAAACTTCAGCATATCTTATTTTAAGTGCTGTGTCCACAATCTTAAAACTGTTTTCTAGCAACATGTTGTGTGTAGTTGGAAAAGCCGAGAGGCCCGAACTTATCTGGGCCCAGATAAGAGCCCGTTAGGCTCACAGCCAGTCTGTCTCTCCCTATCGCCTCGTTCCAGCTCAGAGTGTAAAGAATCCACACAGAGCAATGTGATAAACTGCAGCCCCCCATGAACTGCTGGAGGAGGAGGAGGAGGGGGGAAAAGGGAGGATGAGGAGAAGGAAGAGTGTTATGATTAGAGGCCACACAAGATGGCTCCTTCTCATAAACTCTAATGTGAGAAATAAACAAGCTCGAGCTGATCTGGCCAATTATGCTTTGTTTTATCTGATTTTCAGGGTGGGGAGCAGGAGAGCGCTGCAGAGAATATGAGGGCAGCGGTGTTATGTTATGTGCATGAGAGAGGGGGACCTGGAGTCCCGGCGGAGCCAGCCTCTCGCTGCTGCGAGGGAGAAAATAAACACTCCCCCACTGGTTTATTTACAAAAGGGGTTAACTCCAACTTTAATTTCACATTACAGTACCAGGGACTGCACTCTCCCCTGCGTGGTTTTCCCTCGCTTCGCTTGTTTTCTTTTGCTTTCATGCTTTCTAGTCCTTTGTCACACACTCTCACGGCAGCTTTGCATCGAGCCGACATGAGAAGCCTCAGTTGGAGTAAGTGAAAACACTCGAGCATGGAAAGCAGCGGGGGTGACAGCGTTACATGAGAGCATTGCAGAAGTCTAACTGTGATATATGGTAGGGAGGGTTAGCCATGCCTCAAAACTTCTCTGCTCTGGCTCCACACGTCTTTATTTACTATATTTTGACAAGGCTAAGGAGACTGTGCGAAGACGGAGTGACCCGATTTCTCACTTTTATTTTATGGAAAGCAAAAAAGTCCCACACTGATAAACTATCCCCTTCTTTCCAGGGAATCCAGGCTTTTAAATCAAGGATGGTTGAGGCTCTGCAGTTAGATCCTAATGAGGTGAGCGTGAGCTTGTTGTTTCATGAAAATGCCCAGTGACCCTGCGCCTGAAATCCTGACCTCAAGCAACCCCAGGAGATGAAATTTACAGCTCTCGCTCGGCTCGGAGGGACATGTCCCTCGGCCAAATAATGCTCTTTAATTGCAGCTTGATGTTTAGATTGAGGTTAACGGAGCAGATTGTTCCTCGTGTGGATTTGACAAGAGAAGGACAAAGTAAATACAGGTCCTAAGCGGGGACACCACCTCTCCTTGTAGGATTTGGCCATGTGCTCTCTGCACCTGATGGCACCCTGATGCTAGAGGAGCTCCAAGACACCAGCCAAAGTCAACACCAGTCCATGTGAAATGGCTCTCCCTCACACTGGTACTAATTGGTGCAAACTCCCAGCCTCAGTCGAAGCAGATCAGAGGTCTCCCACTCTACGCCAAGCCAAACATGCCTGAGATTTCCTATTCGTTTCTGTGATCATGCAGCACAAACAACCTCTGCCATCTACGTCGTGGCCCTTATATATTTCATCAAATGTCTTGAGCGAGTCATCGCGGCGATAGATTGCCCCGCTAAAGCAACAAGCACGATGTTTGTGCGTTGGAAATATGCTCAGAGAAACTGAAACATTTCTACCTCCTGTTTAGCCTGTTCGCTTTCTTGGTTCCTCTCTCTGACCTCCTCCATGAGACTGTTCTTGGAGCTCTGATAGGAGCTCAGAGACTCTTCGAGTTGATGCTGCAAACCTCGCAGCTCAGACCGGAGGACAAGCATTGCATTCTGGAACGAATACAGACACAAATCAGTCAGCTGATTTATTGTACAGCCAGAGATCGTAGAACTGTCAGTGCAGCCCTGTGACTTTTTTACTTTGTCCTGCTCTTGTTTACTGAGGGCCTCCCTCTGCATGCGCTCCAGCTCCACGCCTGCTGTGGCCAGATCCTGTCGTAAGGCTGCTATCTCCTCAGTCAGGGCGGCCTTCTCCACCTCCTTCTGGAACAAAGCCTGAAAGCAATGCTCTGTAAGTTTGGAGTAGCTCACATGAAGTTGCATATAGTTAAACCTCCTGTCATGTGCAGTATTTTTACACCAACATGCTAATATATTGTGTTATTTTTGACACAGACAGCAGAATTATTTAGTGTATAAAAAATGGCAGACTCCCTCACAAACCTGCTGCTTTTTACTTTCAGCCTGCAGCAGGTTTTGGTTGAACTCCCTCTGCAGCCTGCTCAGTTCTTCTTGCACCTGCAGCAGCTCACCCTGGCTGTGTGCACGCTGCTCCTCCAACTGTCTGCGCAGCTGCTCTTCGATCTGTGCTCGCTGAACCATCAGCTCTGACAACTGTTGCTCCTGTTGAGCAGCAAACACCACAACACACCTAATTCATCTTTGTTCATCTTAACAATCTGATTGAAGGTTGATTAAAATAGCTGGTATTGGTTATCTGAGGCTGCATAAATACACAGAGACAACATACAGCAGTGCAAAGAAAAACTGCAGGCTGTTTTGAGCAGTTAGTGCTTTTATATATATA
>NW_013953255.1:0-5251 GCF_001266775.1 Austrofundulus limnaeus
TACCAACATCTGGTGAAAATTTCATGTCATTAGCACCTCTAGTAATATATTTACTGAGAAAAATGATGACGTGTTCAGTACTTATTTTACCCGCTGTATATTCAGCCAAATGATTGTTTCATCTCAGCTGACTGTCCAAACAGTCCATACGGGACAAAAACTGCAGGAGGACAAATAAATGCCAACAAAGAGGACAGAACTCTTTTGGATTTTAAATTTGTCATCTTTCTGGAGGCAGAAGCTGCAGATTGAATTCACAAAGCCTCACAAAAGTCAACATTTAGAAGCAGAAAACACACAGCTGTTTGGTTTTCTTATTCTCGTCACATACAGAGCAGCAGCAGCAACAGGAACTGGATCAGTGTCTTCCTGCGGAGTTCACAGAACCTCCATCCTCCTGCAGGACGACTCCTTTCATTCTGCATCTTTAATCATCTGAATCCAGAAGTATTTTTCTCCATCATCGTTCTCCATCCAGGCTGCTCCTGCTGAGGCTGTGAGTAACTCCAGCAATTATTCATGTCCCGTTTTCTGGCCACAAGGACAGAGGAGCAGGCATCAACACCCCCCCACACACACACCCCACACCCCCACACACAGCCGTGATGTAGTGTTGCTATAAAACAGCCTCAGTCCAGTTCATGTTTCCTCATCTGCAGCGAGCACGCTGACATCTGCACACACTCACACAGGAAGTGACACTTATTCAGCTGCAGGTCCTCGGGTCGATCCGGGACTAAAACACGGAGCCAGGAGGAGGGAGGGATGATTGGTTGCTTTCAGCTCCACGAGGCTGTAGCTCTCAGGGCTGCACATCATGGCTGCTGCGCCCGAGCTCTGAGTCCATTTCAGCTGAAAGAAACTGGAGCCGAGCTGAAACCTTCACTGTTAGTCGTGGCTTTCTAGTTTAAAGGAAAAGGTCAGTGTCTGATGGATTAAATGGAGATTATAAATAAATCTTAAATAAAATCAAAATACAAGACAAAAACTAAAAATATTTTATTGTCTGTTTGCACTGTTTTTTTCTCATTTGAATGATTCATGTGTTCATAAATGTAAACTGGATGAAAACATGTTTTTGTTTATCTTTGGAAAAAGACAAAGTGACTGTTAGAGCCATAAATAAGGATTTACCAGTGATATTTGTATTAATGTTTTTTGTCTTTAAATGTTGCTATTAGCAGTAAATTAGGTTAACAAGAGCTTATGTTGACATTGTTGTGAAATTCTGATTTTATTTTGAAAGTGTTACTTCCTGTTTATCCAGGTTGTATTTAAGAAAGAAAGAGCCTGAAGCACGGATTGATACAGTTTTTTTTTTGACAGTGCTAACTAGGGGTGTAAGAAAATATTGATACATTGAAATATCGCAATATTTCATTTCCCGATACTGTATCGATATTCTAAAGCCCTGTATCAATTTTTTATTAAGGTTTAAAATGTCAACTTTCCTGCCAGCCGTTCATTTTTATGTTGTAGTTCAGCCTCTGACCACTAGTTKGCAGCAGTGAGCAGCCACTTGTTAAGTGCTGGGTGACCATATTGTAAATTAATATTAAAAACTAAAAGCTGCAAAAAATATATATTCAAACTATTTATTGGCAAATTTAGTCTAATAATTGAAAACATGGATGAAATAAGAAATATGAAACAAATAAAATAAAATACATACAAAGCAGAACACAGCTAAATGTATCAAAAGTATGTCTATGTAATATTAGAATTTTCTGAGACAATGAATTTTGGTTTTTCTTTTTTTCCCCTGTAAGAGGTTTTATTTAATAGAATTTTAGGACAAAAAAATCGCAATATATTGCCTTGTTTACAGTATTGCAATATATCGGGATACATCGTATCGTGACCCTCTGTCATGATATATATTGTGTCGCCAAATTCTTGCCAATACACAGCCCTAGTGCTAACCGTGTATGCTGGAAATAATATGAAAAAAGGTGTAGAAAAGGAATTTTTATTGTCATTTTTGTAATTTTGCCTGGACATTTTTTCAGATAAGAGATTTTGTTAAATTTTACACAGTCTGGAACCATTAAAGAGTGCTTCAAGAATGACACAGACACTGGATCTGGTGCCATAAAAACAGGTTAACGTATATTTAACTTGTTTAAACCTTAAACCAATATTTATTCTGGACAGTTTTATTCCTCTCTGTCTCTTTCCTTGTTGTTCAGCAGCAGATTCACTTTTATACTTTCTTGTCTGATTCACTGTATTTATTTACAGCCTGCAGCCTTCCTACAGGTCAGTCATCAAGCTTTATGTGCTTTTTCACTGATTCAGCTGAGGCTTTGCTTCACACCGAGTATAAAGTATCAATAAATGTCACCTGGGAAGCAGGTAGAAACGATGCAGGACTTTGACAAATACTGAGTTTTTAACACAGGCACTGGAAAAACTGTCTAACCAAGTATTTTTCATTTTATATCCAGACAAAATGTTTTTTAATCTTGTTTTAAGTAGAATAAGATCAGAATGTAAGATTATTTATGGACATTTTCTTTATTTCAAGAAAGTGCAACTGTTCTTACTCCATTGGAAGATTATTTTCACTTAATGTAGAAACATAAAACATACAGACTTTAAGTGAAAATAATAATATAATGGAATAGGAAGAATTGCACTTGGTAAGATTCTTGAAATAAAGAAAACTCCCAGAGTAACAAGGCTAAATAATCTTACATTTTGCTCTTATTATACTCAAAACAAGATAAAAAATCTTTTTATCTGGATAAAATATTTAAAATTCTTGGTTGGATGTTTTTTTTCAGAAGCAGACTGTAAAACAAAGATTGTTCATTTGACCAAGTTTTAAAGTTAGATTCAACCAAAAAGTACTTTAATCTTGTTTTAAGCAGAATATGATAGATTGATAATTTACCTTATTTCAAGAAGTGTCTTCCTGCCGACAGATTATCTCACTTGTTTCAGATTTTAACTATAATCTTATTTGTTTTACTTACTTTTAGATGCTAGTATTTTATATGTGACAGTTTGTTTTTAATGTATCTACATGTAAATTAATTCTAATTATTGTAGCTTTCCAAACATCAAATTACAGCGTTGGACACGTCTGACTGATGGGAGGCAGAGACGCCTGAAAAGATGAGAAAATCACGTTGAAAGGAACAGATTTGTGTGTCGGAGCTGGATTTATGCTGGATTATTTGGACCAGTGCTGACTCAGCAGGTCAAACTGTGAAAACCATCTCAGCAGATCCGTGTCTGACGTGGCGAGCCCGTGGTGACGTGCACGTGACGTGCACGTGACGGCCTGCAGCTCTGCGAGGAGTACCTGAGACCTCCAGCATGTTTGCATCAGATCCTTCATGCAGACAGAAATGTGTAAAGCTGCTTCCTGCTTGTGAGAACAAGAAGTGGAACGAATGTGAAAAAATAAAGTGAAATTCATTTTTTTCCGCCTCAGTAAAGAAAGTAAATTCTTCCTGACACCAGAAACCTCCTGCAGGGATTAAAAAGCTGCAGATCTCATTAGAGCTGTCGGCTGCTGCTGGAAAACAAGTGAGACTTTTTTCCATGCTCGTGTGATTGTGTGATTGTGATTATTGTCACTATGAGCTCTGCTGCTGCTTGTGTTTGCATCGATGCTGTTTGTGCAGCACTGAGCCTGTTTTCATGTCACACATCAGTTCATCCTGATGTTCAGTGCTAACATGAAGCACTGCTGCTCTCAGCAGCTCTACAGGAAGGTGAAAGATGAGAATATTTTTATCTTTCTAAGTTTGAACAAGACAGAAGTCGACCGTCGCTGATGTTACTCAGTGACCAACTGTTAGTTTTGTTCATCATCACAGCTTCATTGTTTAAATCATCTCTAGGGTGAACGGATGGACGGGGGGCTAAAGTGATCTCATCAAGCTACGACACCAACATGCAGTGGTGGGCAGTGCTAATCCAAAAATTAGCTCCACAATTTCTAAAGCGCTTATGAAAAATATTTATTTATTCAGATGATTTCTGTGTGATTTAGAGCTAACTGTGTGCTAACAGTGAGGCAGCAGTCATGTCTCTGCCACACTCACACCGTCCCACCACCCGTCAGTGCTGAGAGAAGCAGGCAGCATGTGAAGTCTGCAGGTTCAAAGCTGCACAAGGAGTTAGCTCAGACAAACTGACAGCTTTAATCCAAAATGGCCGACTTCCTGTGGGGGTTAGACCATGACTCCAAGAGACCTTTTTGTAGGTCCTGGGGAGTTACACATGTGGACCAAACATCATGACTCCAGGTCCAACCAGATTTTATAAATAATTATAGGGGGCGCTGTGGAGGGATTAGGCCACGCCCCCCAAAAATTGTACTGTATTCCTGTAGTGGGGTGGATGAGGATCATCCATCCATTATCAGGGTCACAGATACCTACAGTGTGAGGGGCGGGGTACACCCCAGACAGGTCGCAGATCCATCACAGCGGATTAGGATTAAGCATAGTGAAATTGGTGCAGATTGGCTGAAATATGTGAAATTTAGAGCCAAACCTGTGTCAGCTGCATGATGTCTGACTTCACCACACCGCCACGACCATGACCTTCACTAAAAAGTGTGTCTTTGAAAGAAAGTGAGCTCATCTTATCTGTGTTCTGACACAATTTGTCGCTCATTAGGTCGAGAGGGTCAGAGATGGAGCTTTCTGTGCAAAAAGTGACTTCCTGTTGTCAGGGGGCGGGGCTTTGATGATGTCATTTAACCACATGGTATTGTCGGGCAAACAAAACGGACAACTCATACCAAGTTTGGTGTATTTTAGCCTTTCAGTGTGAAAGTTACAGCTGTCTGAAACGAACGGACCGACATCCACAACTGACTAACTTTGGGAATCAATTCAAGATGGCCGCCACAGCTAATCAACGTTAACAAACTTAAAACTATGGCTCATCTTTATAGTTGTTGGGGTTAAATTAGCTGTGATAGAAGCTGAGAGTTGTTCACAGCTCAGACAGTAAACCTGACATGTTGCATAAAATATGGGATGATTTTCAAGGTTTTCAAGATTTGTGTCCAAATTCATGAAAGGTCCCTCCATAATACTGACAACACAATACCAACACTGTCTCATACAGACACACACCAACACTGTCTCATACAGACACACACCAACACTGTCTCATACAGACACACACACACCAACACTGTCTCATACAGACACACACCAACACTGTCTCATACAGACACACACCAACACTGTCTCATACAGACACACACAAACACTGTCTCATA
>NW_013953255.1:10224-10590 GCF_001266775.1 Austrofundulus limnaeus
TCTATGCCACGAAGAATTGAGGCAGTTCTGAAGGCAAAAGGGGGTCCAACGCGTTACTAGCGTGGTGTACCTAATAAAGTGGCCGGTGAGTGTATGTGGTTTTATAAGATGTGCAAATCTATATATGGGCTTAAATCTAATTTAAATGTCTCTTGTAGTCACTTTTATATTTAATCTTAACATAATTCAAAGATAAAATGAGCACCATGACTTAAGACTATCTGACTACAGCTTCTTGTACGTATAGTTGGACCAATGGTTGTATAGTTGGACCAATGGTTGTATAGTTGGACCAATGGTTGTATAGTTGGACCAATGGTTGTATAGTTGGAGCAATGGTTGTACACAGTATTTGGACCAATGGTT
>NW_013953255.1:11151-15549 GCF_001266775.1 Austrofundulus limnaeus
TCACAATGTCTGTATTTTAAGACAAATTAAGTGCCTTGTGCGCTCTTTTTTCCAACTGTAGTCAGCTTTCACGTTACGCATATAGCGCATGCGTCTTTCACCTCGAGTGAGCTCGGCACTTCCCCCGTGACATAAAACTCTTGTCTGTTGCTCTCATTAGCTACGTTTACATGGGCAAAAGTAATCGGATTAAACAACYGTTCAGAATAAAAATGCGTCATGTAAACACTTAATCAGATCATCTTATTCTGATTGTAGAAAACTGACCTGTGTGCATGTCTGCTGACTTTCATTCACCCGGTGGTACAGCAGCGCTCCAGCTGCACTGCACACCGCACAGAACTTTTCCTCCTCGCTCTCTTAACAGATGAAAAAGGAGGCAAACAGCAGACGTTGCTTCGCAAAAAATAAAAAAACACATATTGCTTCATCTGCAGGCTGCAGCTCAACCGAGGAGTAACGGCGTCTCTGCAGTTATTAAAAGCTGGCACGGGCATCAAAGTCCATATACTTTATCCATCTGTGTTCGCTTCTAAAACGGTTTAACTCGTTTAGCTTCTCAATTTCTTAACTGGTTTTCTTCAGGACCTGCCCTGCTGTTCAACCCACAGTTATATAAATCATGTTCTGGATGCAGATCAGCTGATCCCAGAAACTCTGTGCAGCAGCTTCATATCATCTGTTTACTGAACTTTATGACAACATAAAGRCTATTGTTAAGTGTTGGATGACCATATTGTAAATTAATATTAAAAACTAAAAGCTGCAAAAAATATATTTTCAAACTATTTATTGGCAAATTTAGTCTAATAATTGAAAACATGGATGAAATATGAAACAAATAAAATAAAATACATACAAAGCAGAAAACAGCTAATTGTATCAAAAGTATGTCTGTAATATTAGAATTTTCTGAGACAATGAATTTTTTTTTCTTTACCAGTAAGAGGTTTTTATTTAATAGAATTTTTGGACCAAAAATATCGCAATATATCGCCTTGTTTACAGTATCGAAATATATCGGGATATATCGCGATATATCGTATCGTGACCCCTCTGTCATGATATGTATCGTATCGCCAAATTCTTGCCAATACACAGCCCTATTATTTGAGCTAGTGCTTTAGGGCTAGTGCAACTAATATTTACATTATTGCTGCCCACCACTGACTTCAGTACACTACATTTTACTAAGGGGAGTTAATATTCAGGAGTGACTGAAAGTGTGGGACATCGACAGACTAACACTCGTGATGTTCTCCAAAGACAGGAGAAAAAAATGAACAGAAAATCCAGGACAAAGCTTCTGAAAACAAACCTTTTTGACCCAGAAAAATCTTTTCACACACAGACACAGATGTGTGTACAACCCTCTTACAGAGGAAAATATTCAGAAAACACACACACACACACACACACTGAGGCAGCACGTTTACAAGTCTCCCGCAGGAATACTAATCCTCTGCCAGCAAGACTGTGTCTCCATGGCAACAGAGTCAAGAAATGTGTAAACGTGGAGAAAATGGTCTTTTTGTCCACAACAAGAGTCAGAAATATGAGCAGGAAAATGTTTTTACTTCACTTAAAGACAAGGACAGACTGCTGTCTCTTTAAGAACCAATAAGTCACCAGAGGAAGGACAGAATTCCTTCAGTGGTAACAGGAACAGTTGAAAATCAGCCTCTCAGTTTAATGAATGTGCAGCACACAAACAGGAAGTGACCATTTTTACACATGAAATCCTTCCTTACACTGCTGAGACTCACCACATTTTACTGCACCAGTTTAAACCCTTCAGGATGAACTCAGGAAAAAAATAAACTTTAGTGTAAATTCATGAACTGAACTTGAACACAAAGCTTGAAGCCAGCGAGTGCACACAGCGCCTGGCTGTCAGACTACAGTCTGTGGTTGTGTGTCAGACTACAGTCTGTGGTTGTGTGTCTCTCTTTAACACCTCTCCAGGGAGGAGACATTCCTGCAGACTCACAGACTGGAGGAGACAGCAGCAGCCTGAAGTCCTGCGTTGACGTGTGTTCAGGCAGGGTGTGAGTCAGCAGGACCAGGTCAGGTATATGTCCTATAAAGGTTTCAATGTAGTGTTGTACCTACAGTCACAACACTCCACTCTGTACTAAAACAACCCTACTGCACCTGTTGCTAAAACAACACCAAACCATTTTAATTCAAATAATTAAAGGTGTGGATGCAACAGCCTGAAGACAGAGGTTTACTGTCAGGCAGCAGAACAGTGGTTACAACTGTTGCCTCACAGCAACAAGGTCACAGGTTTGCCCCCCAGCTTTTCTGTCAGACTTACCCCTAATTTACACTACATGCGTTCCGGCTCCGCTCCACTCCGGTCCGACCTCCGCAGCAAATACACACCCATTATAATCAATGAGAGTGTTTACACTGGCTGCGCACGGCGGTGGTGAGCGGACAGTGATCTGGCAAAATTAGAACAGATCATATTTTTGATGGAGCTGCGCCGGAGTCAATTTTTAAAGATTACATCGCACCAACAGGAAGATAAACGAGCACAACATCCGTATTTTCAAAATAAGACACTATTAGGTGGAATAATTTGTCTGAATAATGTCGAAATCCCAGCTATATTAATAAATATATGGATGTATTTCTACACAAATGCTGTCAGAATGTATCGTTCTGTTTGGGAAGCAGATGGAAACGTAGCATGAAGCATATGTGTACACACACGATACACGTGGATTTTATTTTGAAATCAGAAGTTTCAGAAAGCCGACAGCGAGAAAGTTTCAACCATAGATACCAAAAGCCTTTATATCATTGTTTTCAGCTGTGCAGTATTTAACTGTACATGTTCTTATATTTAAGTTAAACAATCCTGTAACCCACTGGTATATAATAAATGGGACATACTGTTGTTGACTATTGTTTACAGTTTGAGCTGATCAAGACTTTAAGATTCCACAAAACAAAAAAAGTTATAAAAATATATACGATTCATTCTGACATTGTTTTGGGTCGGTATCGGCCAACATTCAAAGCTCCGATATCGGTATCGTATTGGAAGTGAAAAAGCTGTATAGGGACAGCCCTAGAGTTCACGTGTGCTCTCCATACACAGGTGGGTTTTCTCTGAGGACACTGGTTTCCTCCCACAGATCAAAACACACATGTTAGGTTAACTGGTAACTCTAGGAACCCAGAAAAGAAAAGCTGGACAAGGAGCATCTCCTTCCACAGCACTGGGAAGAGAATTGATTGATGTATTAGGTTTATGTCAGGGAGGGATAGACACAGGTGTGTGGTTACCATGGTAATTAACGAGGAACTGGCAGCAGCTTCCTTTCACATTTCTTTTGATCTTGGTTCTCTTTATTCTTATGTCAAAGCACCAGCATGTCAGTTCACAGTAAGAAGCTCTAAGAAGCAAACTAATAAATCAAACAGTGATTTAGAGTAAAAAGAAGTGTAATTACACTTTCAAACACTTCGAAAATTCACTTTAAACCTTGAAAACAGTTTTTATTTCAAGGGAATTTTAAGAACAAATGAACCCTGGGCGTGAAATCACAAACTGATTACAGTCGTTTGTGTAAAACGTAGTGATAAAACATGCAGGATTTATTGAACACATCAAGTTTAAGTTGGAGAATGATCAGTATGTGAACCACATGTTCAGAATCAATGCTTTTTCTTCCACATTTGTTTCTCATTTTCAGACTTCTGGAAAAAACAAAACAAAAACAATAATGTGAATGCTGAATCAACAGAGAAAACATCCTAATTAGTAAGAAACAACACCCTCAGTGTTTAACGAGTTCAGTTACCCACATTATACTTTTTAACAGCTCCACCACAGAAGTTTCTGCTATTTTTTAATCAGCCTCAGGAAAAGAAAGACCATCAATAACATGGTTTGTTATTTGTAATGTAATTCTAAAAAGTAATAATAATTCATTCAAAGCAAAGAAAACTACAATAACAAACTGAATTTGTTTGTGTGAAACATCCATCATGGAGTTATAACATCCATCCATCATGGTGTTATAACATCCATCCATCATGGAGTTATAACATCCATCCATCATGGAGTTATAACATCCATCCATCATGGAGTTATAACATCCATCCGTCAAGGAGTTATAACATCCATCCGTCAAGGAGTTATAACATCCATCAGTCATGGAGTTATAACATCCATCCATCATGGTGTTATAACATCCATCCATCATGGAGTTATAACATCCATCAATCATGGAGTTATAACATCCATCAATCATGGTATTATAACATCCATCCGTCATGGAGTTATAACATCCATCCGTCATGGAGTTATAACATCCATCCGTCATGGAGTTATAACATCCATCCGTCATGGAGTTATAACATCCATCCATCATGGAGTTA
>NW_013953255.1:15980-17680 GCF_001266775.1 Austrofundulus limnaeus
GTTATAACATCCATCAATCATGGAGTTATAACATCCATCCATCATGGAGTTATAACATCCATCCATCATGGAGTTATAACGCTGACAGGCAACCATTAAATTCCTCAGTAACATTAGACTGAGGAGAAGAGGACTATGCAGTAACTCTGAAGGGGGTCCCGGCCCTGAGCTTTGTGTGTGGATGGACAGTAGCCCCCCTCCTCTACTCGCACCATTGAAATGGCACATGATCTACCTGTAGCTGCTGGAGCTGTGCTGACCCGTCTGCCCTCCTGCAGGCCGGCTCTGTTTCTGAGGTCCAGTGTCCCGGTGTCACCTGAGACCGCCGTGAGTTCGTTAACTACTGACAGAACCAAACCGCTTCTGCAAACAGTTTCTACTTACTCACTATTTATATTCAGCTCTGACAGAAGACAAACACTTGGGGCGGGCTCTTTATTCAAACTACAGATTTAGCATCAAGTCAGTGTAAACTCAAACGTGCAGCTTGACCTGTCTGCTGTAACACAAACAGGTTCAACAGTGTCTGCATGAACCTGCTGAAGGAGGACAACAGGAGAAAGTGAGTCCTGAGGAGCAACATGAGCCGTTTCACCTGCTTCACCGAGTCACGTCTGCTTTGTGCCTGAAAGGGAACTTGTTCATACAAATTGTCTGAAGCGAGCGCAAACACCCAAACTGTGTCTGTCTGAAACCTGAAGCTTCAGAAAAAATAAAGGAAATAATGAGCAGTCTATTTCTGGTGACTTCAGCTCACAGATGACTTAATTTAGGGTTCATGTTAATAAAAAAAAGGTATGAAATCAAAAGATTTCTACTCAAACATCTGTTTTCTTCTCCTGCTTCACATGAGACAGGTTTTTACTGACAACTGTGTTTCTAATCTAACTGGAATGAAGAGGAAGACAATGGGGAAAGCAACGAAGAGAAATTTTTTTTATTGTTTTAAGGAGGTTAAAAGTCAGCAACACAGAAAATAAATTTAAAAATAGGCAGAAATTGTCTGTATTTCACAGCAAAATGTTAAAAACTAAGAATAAATTTTATATGTGATGTCTAGAACGTAAATAAGTAGTAATATAAAAAAACATTTGAAGAAAGCATGCTAAAAATAAATAAAAAAAATAAGAACCAAACTGTGTGTGGGTGCACAGAACAGCTGGAGAAGAGATAATATGGTGAAATAAATAAATCCAGAAACAAAAGCCTTGTGAATATGTGACAGACACACTCAGGTTCAGAGCTGTGAGCTGTTAAATGTGTGCAGAGTTAAAGACGTCTTAATGAAAAGCTCCTGTGCTGACACACAACAACACAAACAGGCCTGGGACTTTTCTGTGGCGCAGCACTCTGTGCTAATTAAACTCTGGGTTAAGAGGAGAAATGATTTCAGAGTGAAGCACGTCAGCAGGTCAGGATCCTCTGGGAGAGCTTTTCACCCACCTGTTGTTTTAATGGAGCTCAGTTTTATATTAAACATACAAACATTCATTAATCTGAACTAAACAGAGACATTTATGACCTGTAATGATTCAGTTTCAGCAGCACAAAGTAAAAAAACAAAACTCATTTGTAACGAGTTGAAATGTTTTGATACAAGTATTTACAGTGGTTTGCAAAAGTATTCATACCCCTTGAACTTTTCCATATTTTGTCACATTACAACCACAAACATAAATATATTTCACTGGAATTTAATG
>NW_013953255.1:20695-22488 GCF_001266775.1 Austrofundulus limnaeus
GCGAGCGCCCCCTCTGGTGGGGAAACTTTTTTTCAGGGATACAAACTTTTTCAGAACACCGGTAGACGGCAGCCATTACAGATGAACATGTGTTTGTTGTTCGAAGAGCAGCTCGGTCACACACTAATGTCATTGGTTTGTTATTACTGAGCTGCAGGACTATTTTTTTCTTTTTTTTCACATCATGTCTCCTGCCTGGACCTGTTATTACCTCGCTCTGAAGCACAGAGGAGTGTCACAGGTAAGCTCGTTTCAACTGATTTTTACGTCGTGGTCTCATTTCCAGACTTAATAATTTTGTGAATGAAGCCGATATTTCATTTAAAATACATAAGTAAAAATATTTATCTGGGTATAATACTGCCCCTCAACTTTATGGATGATTTTATGGATTTAATTTTACGTATTATACTTGAATAAATACGGTACCTCATCCAAGTCTCTTGGAAGAGAGACGAAACGTTTCATTAAAGAAGAACCCGTCCAGAGGACCTATACAATTTTTTTTCCTTTTGATTTTTTACCTGGATTACTGAGATGCATCAGGACACTCATCCAAGTTCTGCAGAAGCCTGAAAATCATCCTTTCATTCAAATCAGGTGTGTTGGAGCAGAGAAACAAGTAAAATGTGCAGGGCTGTGGACCTCGAGGACCAAAATTGACTATACCTGGTCTAAATGTACAAGTTTTAAAGCAGCGTCTTTGATTTACAGCAGGATTTGGCTGCAAATCAATGGTGTCCAAAGTCAGTCCTCAGGGGACGGTAACCTGCTGCCTGGTTCGACACAGCTGAACCTAAGGAGTGCTTAATTAGTAGGCCTCCTCAGTATGCCATCAAGGTCTGCAGAGGCCTACTAATTAAGCACTCCTTAGGTTCAGCTGTGTTGAACAGGGCAGCAGGTTACCGTCCCCTGAGGACTGACTTTGGACATCATTGATTTGCAGCCAAATCCTTTAATCACTGATTCAAGTTCATTCATTAAAATGATAAATGAATAAATTTGTATCAAACATAAATAAAAAACAATTAGATAAGTAGGCAAAGCAGATTCTCACAACTTGTTGGTCACAAACACTCAGATTTCAGTTGAAAAAGTTTTTTCTTGCAGTTTGAGTCACTAAATCATTTTACCGGTTGCAGCCTGATGAGACGCTGCACACAAACAGACTCAGGGAGGTAGCCTCGTGTCACCTTTGCTCCTGATTATATTTAAATCCTGACTCGTCTCAACAAAGACGCCCCCCACCCCTCAGCCCTCCATGTTTTAGAGTTTCCATGTTCTGGTACTGGCTGCTCTGAGAGTCACAAAGTCTCACAGAGAGCCACAGAGGCTTTCTATAATCAGCATGTGGGCTCACTGGCGCACATGTTTTCACTTAAGTTTGCTACTAACCCCCACTTGCGGAGGCAATCTACGTTCATCAGCTTGAAATCCCATAATAAGCGGAGGGCTGCAATGTGAGAGGTCGGTATGATTATACAGGTGGCAACAAGCTTTTAAAGAACACAGAGGAATGAACTCAGGGCTTTAATTCCAAGAAAAAACCATTCAACCAGAGCCTTAAACATCCACTTCAGCACTTCTGAGTGGGCTTGGTCCACAGAGACAATTAACTGAGTGTTTGAGATGAAGGTGCTGGTTTTATCACAGAATACAGGCAGGTCTTTGAGTCAGCAACGACATGACAACAATAACAATGAATCCACTCAGTCGGCAGAATGATGCTAATAGTTCTGCAGCACAGTCAGACACACACACACACACACACACACACACACACACACACACAC
>NW_013953255.1:22548-32211 GCF_001266775.1 Austrofundulus limnaeus
CACACACACACACACACACACACACACACACACACACACACACACACACACACACACACACACACACACCAAAGAGGACCTTTGCACTGTAAGAAGGTAGTAAAATCACACCTATTCAAAGCTGCCTGTTTTTTTCCTTATAAGTGACAGTATGTCTGTTTTATTAACAAATATCCACACATTCTACAGTCTGCTTTTATAATGAAATGATTTATTAACAGATGTGCAGAGCTGAAAGTAATGCATATCGCCCGCTGCATTTCATTCCTGAGTTTAGACTAAAATCATTTAAAGCTGAGAACTCAGAGAGCTCCAACTGTTTTGGTCAAACTAGAAAAATCTCATAAAAAAACCAAAGTTCAGTCAGAGCATGTGTTGTGAATGACTCTCAGCTACTACCACACCAAGGTTCAGCTCAGTATTAATAAAACAGGTTGTGTCTTTTGTTGTGTTTTTCAAGGTCAGTTTTTTTTTTATTTGCAGCAGCAGCATCTATCTGGAATCAGAAAATCTCCAAAAGTTCATCAGTTGATGATGTAAATTATGATTTTTTTAAACAAAATGTAAGAAACAATCTACTAAACATGAGCAACAAACAAGACAAAGTTTGTCTGAGGTTAATATTAGTGCAAAACATAAATCTTAAAACTCTCTCCTGCTACACTGACTACAGGCCCTGTCTCACTACACAACTTATGAAACATTTTTAATGTCTAAAGTTATATATTTGATCAAATTGTTGGAATTACATTATGTACACACCGAAAAGAAGCTTCCTATTGATTTTCTCAATTCCAGCTTCAACATAGCCATCTTTAAAATGTTCATAAGTTGTCATAAGTTGTGTAGTCTGAACGGGCATGGAGCACTGCTCATTGTCAAACACTAAAATGTGCTTACAGTTTGTTACTGGGCTCATTAGAAGGCAGAAAGTCTACTGGATACAAAATCCACTAAAATAAAACTAGTTTTATTACAAGGCAGGAGAGTAAAGTTGAACTTTATTGTTTTTTTCCCCATATTAGGCTTTAAAATGTCCGTTCTCTCTCTCCGTCTCCACATCAGCAGCCACAGAAAAGCCACAGCTGAATTCCTAACTCTGTTTTAAGTAGATCAAAAGCTATTCTTTTCTCTTCTTGTTTTGTTGTTCGAGTCTGTTCTCTGAAGGCTGTCTGAGCTGCTGTTCAGCTAAAAACACAAGATAACATGGCAGTGCTGAAAGGGAAGTGCAAACAGCACTAAGCTGCTGAGAGACTAATAAGAACCGAGGTCCACATGAACAGATTGGTTGAGCCAGTCTACAGAAAACATTTACACTTGGTGCAAACAGGAAGGAACTTTGTGTTTGTACATTATTTCTTTGTTGTAACAATGCTTCTTGGTAATAAATCTCACACCTGACACCTGATTGACAGCACCTGGAGGGGACCAGAAGCTCAAAACAAGAGTCAAATGTGAAGCTAAATAAGCTGTTCGGAAGGGAAGATTTGGCAATTTTTTCATGTGCACAACCCACACACTCAGCTCTACTGCTCACCCCACAGATGCATGTTCTTTACAAATGTGGCACTAATTAAAAGAGAAATAAACAGGCTTTCCAACGGTATAAGATTTATTCCCAAGAAGCAGTGGTGGGCAGCACTAATATAAAAAATTAGTTCCACTAGCCCTAAAACACTAACTCTAATATTTAGGTCCCCTAATTCTAAAGCATTAACTCTAATATTTAGGTCCCCTAATTCTAAAGCACTAAAATAACCAAGTCAACTGATGAACATTTTTCAACAGACAACATGTGACAGTGCACTGTCAGCTGTTAGCATTAATGTTGATCAATAACATTTATAGACGTCAGTTAGTGCTTCTAAATTTAGCAAGTGCTAATCCACTAATAAATTTTAAAATTAGCAAAAGCCCTAAAGCACTAATAAAGAAATTAGTTCCCCTATTAGTGCTTTAGCAGAACTGTGCCCACCACTGCCAAGAAGCAACAACAAAGAAATAATCCACTAAACACATATTTTGTTGTAAATCAGCTGGAACTTTTCCACCGGGCAGTTTAAAGAAAAACGGTTGAGATAATGTCTAAGCCAGTGATTCCCAACCAGGGGTACTCGAGCATATTACAGGGGCTGTACGTGGAAATATTTCCCAGGTGTGTAAAAAATAAATAAAAATAGGACTGAGATATGTAGGGCCCTATGATTTCCACAATGTGGAAACTGCAAACGGAATCACAAATTCACTTTCAAGGCAACGTATTTATCTTCGTGTTTGACGTTGAAAAGAATAAAATGTCTTGAGAATTAAATGTTCTAGGGGTTAAATTAATAATTTTCATTTAATAATCAGTTGTTGTACATTATAGTTTTGGAGAATCATCATTACGTTTGACTAAGGGGTACTAGCAGCATGACAAAATGGCTCAGAGGGTACACAATGGTAAATGGTAAATGGTAAATGGACTGAACTTATACAGCGACACAAGTCTAAAAAGGTTGGGAACCACTGGTCTGAGCAACATCCAGTCAAACACACACTGCCCTTAAAAACTACATTTCACAAACTGTTAAAGCTGACCTTTCACTTTTATTTTGTCACCACTGCATCGCTCCTATTGCCTCCTCCCCTCCATTTACTCCCTGCCCCCCACCCACATTTTTTACCCTGCTCCACTCATCCTGAGGGACGGAGGCCAAAGCCTTACTGCAGTTTCCATTCCTCATGGCTTCTCCTCACTGCTGAAACAGACTCCTGCAGAAACGCTGCTCAGTCCTGAGAAACACTTTCCTCTCCTCAAACACCAGCTTGTCAGAGGTCATCCATTATAACACAAGTTAATGTTCCAGTCTCTAACTAAAGGCTTACAGTCTGTGTCTCTTTGTTGTTTGCTCACATGAATCCAAACTTCCTAATTTAACTTAAAAGAAACACAGAAACAGAAAACCTTGTCCTAAATGGGTCGTCGTTCTTCAAAGTGTTTTATCAGCAGACATACAGTAGCACATACATCCGTCTTGCTTTCGTTTGAAACACACACCTGAGATATTAGCTATAAAAGAAACAGAAGCCCTGGCATCTAATTTATTCATGCACTGAAAGGAAAAGCCCAAGGGCAAAGCAAAAAGAAGGAAACTGCAGAGAAACAGAAGCTACAGATCATGGTGGAATGAGGTCTTCAGTGGAAATATATTTGCTCCTTTACAGGACAGAAAAACAAGATTACAACCTCAATATACAGCAATAAAACAGACGTCATTAAGCCTGATTTAAACTGAAAGTCAAATAATAAATCTATGTTTTATGAAAAGAGAATTCTAGTGGTTAATATTTAAAGTAAATCCTCCACATCTTCCTGTAATAAATAATAAATCTTAAGCCTTTTTCTGCTGCACCAACTAAAACTCTTTCTTTTAACAATGTGTTAAAGAATGTCCCATCATGAACAGGAAAAATTAATTTAGAGCAGAGAGTGGCATTTAGAAACAACTCATTTAAGCACCTACACTTCGCTGCCATACTACAGCTGAAATGTTTTTCCTTTAATTGGTCAATATTTGCCTCCATTTCTCTGCACCTTAACCAGGTAGAAACTAAAGCTGCAGCAGCAGCTGCTACAGCCAGCTCACTGTAGTCCAGTTCATTGTTTAAAGTGAGTATGCTTGTGTGGACATGTTGTTAAGTCCATGTTTGTTTGTTAAATGTAAAATAAATATAAAGATTTGGGGGGGGGAAGTGTGTTTTATAATCACCATCAGCTGCTCTGGTTTTTAAAGATCAGTTCCAGCTGCAGGAAAAACGTACATCACTGTGTCTGCATAAAATAACTATTAATACAGATTTTTAACATTTATTTTATCAGCCTGTCTTCTGAAGATGCTCTGTGTTGAAGGATCAGTGGATCTGTGTTCGACTACTCCACCTAGGCTGCATTGTGGATAGGGGTGTCCCGATCCGATATCAATATCGGATATCGGTCCGATATCAGCCAAAAAACGAGTATCGGATTTTATCGGACTGCATAAAAAATGTCCGATAWAAGCGCTCCGATATTAGCAGTCCGTTCCAGCAGTTCACTGACTCCRCTCCAGTGTTTCTATCCAGCAGCGCTTGGATCCTGCTTGTAGCACTCACGTGATCATAACAACAGCAGCGCTAACAAGTTAGCAAGAATGTCGGCAGCAGAACTTTTTATTTTCATCAGAAACAGAGTTGCAGCTAAGTGTAAAGTTGTCACGCACAAGTTTTCCGAGGGGAAACACAGAACCGTGAACGTTTTAAACCGGAGCGACAACTACTCTCCACCCTGGCAGCAGCTTTGCGGTTCGGCTCGGTTCAGCCTCGGTCCAGTGACCGCACACAGCAGCGCTGTTTCAGAACCTCCTCTCTGGTCCGGTCGGTGATTCTAAGCGGGCAGAAGCGAGGACAGCACGCTTGTTTTGACATCCGTGGATTAGCTCTGTGTTGATGGACAGAAGAAAGGAGAGCGCAGCTTTTGTTTTGGAATATGAGCGACATGACGAGAGCAGAGATAAAAACTGCTCCCTGCAGGAGAGAGAGGCTGATCTCCACATGATGCTCAGACTGTAGAAAGTGGAAATTTAGCACTAAGAAAGGTAGCTATCAATTTAAATAACTAATTCTTATTTATTTTTTGCTCTTGTTATTAGAGTGATGTTTAATCTGTTTACACACTTGTTTGAGTGAAGATTAAGTGCAATGATCACGTTGTTTTAGTTACAATCAGTAAAACTGGAGCTGTGGACTCTTAACTTTGAGCAGACAATAATGTGGGGTTTTGTTTTGTCCCCACCTTCAGTTTTTTCCACCATAAAGCAGCACAAGGCTGACAGATGGTAAAAAAAATAACTGGAGTGATTTTGAATTATTTTACACTGTAAAAGTACATTTTGTTTTTATTATGTTATTTTTTCAGGGTATTGTAATTTATTTTATTTATTAAATTGTATAATGTTCTTCAGTGTAAAATGTATGTGATCCATTGGTTTAAAATAAATGGGTCAGTTTTTCTCATACCTACTCTTTTTCACTGTTTGATCTGATCAAGATTTTTCTAAGATTTTACACTACAAAATAGGTAAAAGTGTGTGACTTGCACTGTTACAGTAACGGGTCAATATCGGTATCGGTCAATATCGGTATCGGACATTTCTCAAAGTTGTAATATCGGTATCGTATCGGAAGTGAAAAAGTGGTATCGGGACATCCCTAATTGTGGAGCACAGATCCACTGAGAAACTTGCTGTTTCAGCAACATTTAATTTAAAAACTGGACTTTTGAGGTTAAACACATGTTCATAATTAATTTCAATAAATTACAAGTTAAAAGGGGCATGGACATTTCTCTTTTTTTGTATCAAAAAATATCGAACCGTGAGACTAAAGTATTGAACTGAATCGTGAATTTTCTGTATCGTTGCACCACTAGTAATAATACAAATAAATAAAGTAGATATATTAGCTGCAGAAATACTTTGACAATGTGGAATGTAATTTCAGCAGCAATAACATATAAACTTGAAATATTTTCTTATATATTTATGTTTAAATCTTTCTTGTGTTGTCCCTATCAGCTGTGGTAGTTTTCATGTAAATGTCTACTAAAGGGAAGGAAGATTAGATTTTGTGTTCTTACAATAAAAACCTTTTGATTAAAAACAAAAATCAGTTAGAACGTGTCGTTTCTTTTTAAAAGCATCTTTGGTTGCAGACCACAGCACAGTGAAACTGTGGTGCTTTTGTTCAGTTAGATGTTTGGACTGTGATCCGGCTGCAGTCACAGGAGGGTGAAGATAACTAACGTTGTTCCCACCCTTCATTAACTCTGCACTTCATCAGTCACACACTGTAAACACACACAGCCACCTTCGTCCTGTGCTCTAGCTTGTTGGTTTGATGTTTTAAATAAACAAACAGGTAATATGTATTCAGGACAACGTGGTGAACAGAGTTTAAAACCACCTCAAAAAAAAAAAAATCACAAAACGAGCCTGAATGTTTGCAGTTTGGAGCTCTGCAGAATCATTAAACATCTGATTTGACAGTAAATATTTATTAATCAGTGAAGCCTTGACGTGTCTGTGTCCTTCATTCTTCATTTACAGGGTTCCTACAGTTTAAGGAAAGTTCAATTTAAGACTTTTTAAGACTTTTTAATGCCAAGTGAAATTAAAATTAAGACCAATTTCGTAATAATCACAAATGACAAAATAATAAAAACAATGGCAGAAACTCATGAATCAAAGTATTTTTGGTTGAAATATTAAAATATATAGACCAATTGTTTTTATCCAAATCTAACTATAGCAGAAACGTGCTTAGCAGTCAGTTTTAAACTTTATTTAATTTCTGGAAATCCTCTAATGACCCAGAATTTAGAGTTTTAGGACCCACAGTGGAGCCTTAACCCCAATTTGCTGTAGATGAAACCGCTCAGATGGACAGTTGTTGAGATATTTGAATGTGAAATAACAGGAAGTGATGTCAAATAGGAATGTCTGCATGTGAATATTTAAAAAATAAATGTTACCTATTACTTTAATATTGAGATGAATTACAATCACCCTAATTACAATATGTTAACATTTTTAAGACTTCTGATAGATTGATTTAAAACATTTTAAGGCTAATTAAGGCCTTATTTTTGGATTGGTAATTTAATGCCTTTTAAGACTTTTTTAAGGATCTGCAGGAACACTGATTTAAAGGGCTGAGTATGTGCTAAACAAATCATTCTGGAACTAAAGGTTAGATTTCTGACATCCATCAGCAGCAGAGTTTCCTCTTCCTGCTCAGCTCTCACGTCTCCAAATGACTCAAATTAAAATCTGAGTGGATTATCTCATATGAAACGTTATTTTCACAGCCACTAACTTGGACAGCTCACCTCCCTTGGGTAAGATTAATAGAGTCCTTTCACGGCCCGAACAGACAAACGACCTGTCCCATAAATACTGAGCTTGTTGCTGGTTAATTATCACCCAGTGTCAGATCAATGGACCCTCCAACAGAACCATAAATCTGTCCCGGTGTTAAGCAGAGTCCATGTTCTGCTGGAGCTTCCCAGTGGACATGCTGTGTCCTGTGGGAGCGGGTGTGTGAAACTGGGCTGGACTGGTATTTCACTATCAGGCTTTAATCTCCTCTGCTCTGAGCAGACCTCAGTTCATCCCTCCTCTGGCATTTCAGCCTCTGCTGGGCTTTGTGCTGCGTGCCTTTCATGTTGGCAGATTCAAACGTGGATTGATGATGCCAATGGAGCAAGTTCAAGTCCAAGAGACGCTAAAACGAGCCTGAATATTTCTACAGTTTATTGGCAGGTCCAGCCCTCTGCACTGCTGCTACACCTTAAACTATACAAACTATAAAATCAATCATAAAGATTGTCCTGAACAACATCAAACAGAACAGTCTGAAAGAGTTTACTGCTGTATTACTCCACTTATATTAGTTACTGAAATGTAACGTAAACAAAGCACTTTTAACATGTGTGGGTATGAAAGAAAATAGAAAATTATTTGTGTTTTTTACCTTAATATGTGTTTGTAACCAGATAGAAAATACACCAATATTTGAATGTGAAGAGTTCATACAACCACACCTACAGCTGAAATCAGGTCCTCACTAGGGTTGGGCATAATCGTATCGTGTGCAGTTAATCGTCAGAAAAACATTAATCGATTAAGTTTTTGCACTTGACGATTGATACGATTAATGCCACCAGTCAGAGTCCGCTCGGTGCTCCTCTCTGCTTCAAATATGACAAACATTTAAAAAATCTGCAGTTTATCTATCGATACAATTAAAAATTTGATGTATAGCCTGAAGTCTGTAATTTTGACACAACTTGGAACAGATTTTTCTGAAGAGCTAATCTTTCCCACTAAATTGGTCATGTAGGACATAAGGGAGTCCAGGGACTCCAGGGGATTAATCGTCAAATTAATCGTGATCAGCTAAATACCACAATTAATCAGGATTAATTTTTTTGCCAATATTGCCCAACCCTAGTCCTCACACAATTTTCCTGTTCTAGTGTTAAAACTAGAAGCACTGGGAGAGTGCAAACCTCCACCAAGACCAATTTCCCCCATCTTGAAAGAGTTAATGCACAAAATCAGAGATGGAAACACATTTACTGAATAAGTTCTGACGTAGTGAACATTTAATCAGGCAGTATGCACGGGATTTCTTCTCAGTGGAGTCCAATGTGAAAAAACAAAAGTCAGACTGGTCACCCAACATTATTGATGGTCAAACTGGTGTGGGATTAAGCTCCTAAGTTTTCATCAGTCACATTTCACCATGTAAAACGTCTGTTTTATCTCCTTGTATGAGTTTGTAATGGTTTGACTCTCTTTATAAAGTGCTTCCTGGCTCCCCCCGTCTCCAAACTTTGAGGCCCGGCAGCTCTCTGTTTACAAGCCTAGTAGAGACAAACTGTTTTGACTGGTTGTTTCAGAAATGTGGTGTGTTTGAGGAAATGGGAAAAATAGGTTTCATGGTGCAGTCACACACTTCCTGGTCACAATACGTTCTGTAAATGCGCATGTTATGGCAAAAATTATTCATCATTAAATGTGTTTCAACATTACTTTTATAAAGTTTGAAGTCCGTGCTGTCCAATCCAGCTCACTGTTTTTTACAGAAGCCCTGTGAAAGCATCACAGCTTTGCCGATCTCAGAGTGTTCAAAGAAAAAAAATCCTGTATCCGCATCGTGATCCAGAACATCACCAAAATTTAAAGGTGTGTTCCTTGGCCCAGTACACACATGTGGTAAAAATGTCATGACAATCTGTCCACAAGTTTTTGAGTAATGTTGTCCACAGACAGAACGACAGACAGACGTGACCGAAAACATTACCTCGCCCTTGGCGGAGGCAACAACGATTCAATCAAGTGTTGAAAGTGTGTTCAGGCATGTATCTTACCTATATGTACCTCCGGTTCTGTGTAACCATCTTTGGCTACATTCACACTGCATGTTTTAATGCTCAATTCTGATTTTTTTTTTTTTAAAAACTGATTTTTTTTGGTGTGAACGTTCACATTACATTTTAAATGTAACCTCCATCAGACTCCAGTGTGAACGTTACACAGTGCTGATGTGACACATGTGCAGTAAAAGATGTGACGTCTCATTCAGCTGCTGTTTGTTTACAGAGTTAGCATGGATGCTACTTTTAGCACATTGAATCTGAAGTTGTTGTTTAATCAATAATTATCTGACACTTGTTTAGTTCAGTGTTTATATCTGAACCTGCCTCTGACCGGATGCTCCGGTGAAGCTTTTCATTTTTGAACGAAACGAGCTGGAAATAAAGTATTGACTGAGTAACTTTAGGATCGATACGCTCTGAGACCCAGGCTGGACGTTACTATCTACATGGAAAATTTAAAGTAAAAAGACGAAGCAACTGGACTTGTGTTTTGGAGCTGCAGATTTAAACAGCATGACTTCAGGTTAGTGTCTTATCGATTCTTCACCCCCTCCTCACTGATGAAGAAGTCAGATGGAGAGCGTTCAGACTGCAGTTACTTTGAAAACATCAGATACAGCGGGTAAAATAAGTATTGAACACGTCACCATTTTTCTCAGTAAATATATTACTAGAGGTGCTAATGACATGAAATTTTCACC
>NW_013953255.1:33677-34746 GCF_001266775.1 Austrofundulus limnaeus
GGTGAAAATTTCATGTCATTAGCACCTCTAGTAATATATTTACTGAGAAAAATGGTGACGTGTTCAATACTTATTTTACCCGCTGTATGTATCTGATTTAAAACCACACACTGAAAAGACCTGGGTCAGCTTTGAAAACAATTGGATTTGTCACATTCATACTGTCATAAAAAATCAGATATGGGTCTCATTTGCCTGCAGTGTGAACATTTCATTTGATAGCCAATCAGACCAGTCTGTACATAAAATTATCTATGTAATCACAAAAATAATCACACAGTAAAGAGATCATTATTCACCTGAGAAAAGACTACACAATGCGCGGTGCTTTCAAAAATCAGAAGTAAACAAACCCCAACAAATTTCTTAAATCAAACCAAGATGGTAGAATCTGTCAGGAAGACATTTGGTGGAAGATTTCTCTGAACAAATCTGAGCGTAAACAGAGACACATCCAAACTGTCACGCTTTCTCAATCCCACAGACGTCACCATCTATTCCCATCATACGTCCCGCTGGATTCTGGACTTTGAGCATATAAACCACGCAGCTAGATGGGTGATAGATTAAAGGTATTTTAATGATCAGGTCTTTAAGTTTCTTGTAAAACAGTCACAACCAATTAAAACACTGAACTGCAAATATTTTACACACCAAAAATAAGAGATGATACAGGGAAGCTAAAAGTCCATCTGGTCCTAAACGAGTCCAGGACTGGATCCATTCTAACCACATGCTGATGAAAGTGAAACACAGGAGTGTGTGGGTGGCCTCTGCATAAAATCTACTGTCCACAGCCCACATTATCAGATCTCAGCCTCATGCTCAGATCTGAGGTTCTGATGGTGGTGGAGGGAATCAAAACTCCAACCGTCCTGACCCATCTAACCCCAGTGACTGAGACTGGGGTTAGATGGGTCAGGACGGTTGGGAGTTTTGATTCCCTCCACCACCATCAGAACTTGTGGTGTAAGAAAATATCGATACACTGAAATATCGCAATATTTCATTTCCCGATACTGTATCGATATTCTAAAGCCCTGTATCAATTTTTTATTAAGGTTTAAAA
>NW_013953255.1:36277-40161 GCF_001266775.1 Austrofundulus limnaeus
ACATCTGGTGAAAATTTCATGTCATTAGCACCTCTAGTAATATATTTACTGAGAAAAATGGTGACGTGTTCAATACTTATTTTACCCGCTGTAGATACTAAGGTCACAGTTGTCGGCAAAACAAAAATAGATAAACTAAAATAAGCCATAAGAAGACAAAAAGAAAAAACTGCACATAATGAGTTTCACATGGAGTTTGTTTTATTTATTTTATTTATTTAACCTTTATTTATCCATTTAAACTGTTTAAGAAACACTTCTCATTTACAAACATGACCTGGCATATACTGAGTGCATTGCAATATACAAACATTTTCAGCCGTAGTAAAGTGATTGTAAATTTTAATCACAATTAAATGCACGCAGCACTAAAATTAATCAGAGTTAACTCGATTAATTTCACAGCCCTATTTTTTTTACATTTACTGTACATTATATTCTAAATGCGACCTCCATCAGTCTCCAGTGTGAACTCAACACGGTCCTGATGCGACCCGCATGCGCAGGCGATGATGTGACGTAACATACAGCTCGCTGTTTGCAGAAGTAAACAATAATGTTACTTGTTAGCATGTTGATTCTGACGTTGCTATATCAGATCAGATTGAAAAAAATCATCTGACGCTTGTTTAGTTCGTTTATATTTAACTGTCCTCTTGCCTGCTGCTCCGGTGCAGCATTTTATTTTTTCAATGAAAGCAACTTGCTAAAACTAAAATACTGACGGATTAGCTTTAATATTGATGTGATCCAAAACAGACTATCATATTTCTGTGGATTATTGTCATCCAGGACATGAAAAATTAAAAGAACAAAGACGAAGCAGCTGGATTAGTTATGTAGCTGAATACATGTTTAGCTACATGATTTAAACACAAGATTGGTATCAATATTCTAAGTACTTTCTACATACTTGAGCTTCTCACTCACACCTCAATGAAGTAAAAGTGAGATGAAATGCAACATAATTCAGACTGCAGTCACATTCAAAAACATCTGCTTCAGCACCACATACTGAAAAGACCTGGCTGCATTATAAAAACTGGATTTGTCACATTCAGATATGGTCTGGTTTCTGCCTTTGCCTGCAGTGTGAACGTAGCCTTATACGTCTTCTGAATGGACCGACGCAATGAGGAGCAACGAAGCTAGTCCACCCCTGATGCTCTGTTGTGTCACAAAGTGAGGTAGTAACAGAGCTGAAACAGTCACCATGTAAAACTACAAGCCAGATGCTGAGTTGAAGTGACTGAAAATGAGCCAAATGTTAAACTTATCCTCCATATTTGTTCACAGACCACAGCCAGCCTAATGTAGGTCACGACTCAAGCTTCTTCATTGGTTTTCTTTTGTTGGGCTGATTCAGCAGAATGCGTTTATTTATTTTTCATTTTTAAGTGATGACCTAGAATGGCATGTATCACATTTGAAAATCTGGAACAAACTCTTCTGAACTTCCCTGTTTGATGTAAAGAAGATGAGTTTACACTTCGCAGGAAGTGTTTTTTAGGCTCAGACAATGAATTGTGTAAAAGGGATGAACAGGGATGCTTGTGTGGATGTACCTGAAGTTTGTGGTTTTCTTTTAGCACATTAATGCTGTGTACCAGTGTGCTTTTTTCACAAATTTGATTTATACTTATTTAATTACTGGTGCCATGTGTATTTATCATTAAGGATTTTGTTTGAAGTACTGTTTTGTCTTTGTTGTGCAGCTTTGTCCCTTCTTCTAAAACAAATTTCTCCTACGGAAGATGAATAAATTATTTTTTAAGCTGCAGAAGGTTTGTAGACTGGTATTTTGAACAAGTTCAAATAATTTGTGCTACAAAATTTCTGTCAAAAGTTGTCACTGGTGTCTTAAACCCTCAGTTTATGCACCTTATGAAATGTTGGAGCTGCAGGTGAGCTCTGACGGAAAACATAAAAATACATTTCCATGTCTAAAAACTACGATGATGAATTTAAAAAAAAAAAAACTGCTCCAAATCTGCTTATATTTATATATAGAGTGTGCTCCAGTAAATCCTAAATGTCAGGGCGGCTGTCAAAGGTACTGGAACAAGTTAAATTCTCTTGTTTTTGTTCACTGAAGACATTTGAGTTTAGCTGATTTTCAGAAACAGAAAACTAACCTGAAATACTGAGAGGTTTGTGAGACTGCAACTGAAAATACACTTATATTCTTTCAATTTTCCTACAAATTTGAAGGATTATTTCCCCCAACAGTTCCAGTTCACCTTTACTCTGCAGGTGTAAAGTGAGGAATCAGGTTTAATCAGCTGAGTCAGAGAAGCCCCACCTGTAAAAGCAGACCACCCAGAAGTACCTTCCTCTGATCCTCAGGTGAGTCCATACAGGAACCTTTCCTCTTCTCATCCAAAACAGACAAAAACAAACAAAGTCTTTCAGAAAAGAAAAAAGGCAGCAGAAGTTTAGTTTAGCAGAAACTCTTTCCCTGAAAACAGAAGTGAAAGTTTAAAGAATCCAGAGCTGCTGTTTGCTCAGCTGTGCAGGTGAGGAGTGTGCAGGTCAGCTATAATAGAGAGGTCTGGATTTTTTTTAAAACCACATGGGGAACTGTTTAATATTACATCAGAGGCTCCGATTTCTCTGATACATAAAACAGTCCCAGACACAGGACCTTCATCATCTGAGCCGGAGTTATTCACTGATGCATAATGCAGCGAGGTTAAGATAATACACGATGACAGAATCAACAAATGGCTCCTAAAGACCGGAAGATGTGACAAATGTCTCTCTGCATCCAAATATGTTTCATCCGTTTGGAGTAAAATGACCTGAAGAAGCTTTTTGTTACTGAATTACATGTTTGAAACTCTTTAAAACATTAAAAACATTGATCGAAGAAATGCTCGTCACCCTCCACCTGTCACAAGTGTTTGACTAAAACCATTTTATATTGAGAAATTTCAGCATTTATCAGAACATGATTGAGTCTCACCCAGTTTCACCTCAGTGTCTGTAAAATTAAAAAAACGATAACCATTTTTGTGTTTCTTGCTCCATCTTGAATGTGTTAGCTCCAAAGATTCATCAGAAAATGCTTATCGTTATTTTATAACAACATAATTAATTCGTTATCTCAAGGTAATGCTCATTATTTCATAACGACATAATTTATTCGTTATCTCGAGATAATGCTCATTATTTCATAACGACACAATTTACTCGTTATCTCGAGATAATGCTCATCATTTCATAACGACATAATTTACTCGTTATCTCGAGATAATGCTCATTATTTCATAACGACATAATTTACTCGTTATCTCGAGATAATGCTCATTATTTCATAACGACATAATTTACTCGTTATCTTGAGATAATGCTCATTATTTCATGATAACAACAATTTACTCGTTATCTCGAGATAATGCTCATTTCATAACGACATAATTTACTCGTTATCTCGAGATAATGCTCATTATTTCATAACGACATAATTTACTCGTTATCTCGAGATAATGCTCTTTGTTTCATGATGACATAATTTACTCGTTATCTCGAGATAATGCTCATTATTTCATAACGACATAATTTACTCATTATCTCGAGATAATGCTCATTATTTCATAACGACATAATTTACTCGTAATCTTGAGATAATGCTCATTATTTCATGATAACAACAATTTACTCGTTATCTCGAGATAATGCTCATTATTTCATGATAACGACATAATTTACTCGTTATCTCGAGATAATGCTCATTATTTCATAACGACATAATTTACTCGTTATCTCGAGATAATGCTCATTGTTTCATAACGACATAATTTACTCGTTATCTCGAGATAATGCTCTTTATTTCATGATGACATAATTTACTCGTTATCTCGAGATAATGCTCATTATTTCAT
>NW_013953255.1:40812-50082 GCF_001266775.1 Austrofundulus limnaeus
ATAACCTAAGTAACTTCTCAAGAAAACACTTAATTCTTGATGACATAACTAATTGGTTATTGTGAGAAAACATGTTATTTTGAAATGATATAATTAACTTGTTGTCTCAGGAAAATGCTCATTATTTCATAACGACATAATTTACTCGTTATCTCGAGATAATGCTCATTGTTTCATGATAACCTAAGTAACTTCTCAAGAAAACACTTAATTCTTGATGACATAACTAATTGGTTATTGTGAGAAAACATGTTATTTTGAAATGATATAATTAACTCGTTGTCTCAGGAAAATACTCATTATTTCATAGCATAATTAACTAGTTATCTTGAGAAAACACTCGTTATTTCATAATAACATTAAAGTCATTATCTCAAGAAAACGGTCATCCTTACTTTGTGATAACATAATTTACTCGTTATCTTGAGATAACGCTCATCGTTATTTCATGACATAACACATTATCTCGAAATAATGCTAATTATTTTATAACCTAATTAACTTATCTCATGAAACCACTCGTTATTTCTTGATGACATAATTGGTTATCTTGAGAAAACACGTTATTTTGTGATATAATTAATTCGTTATCTCAAGAAAATGCTCAGTATTTAACATAATTAACTGGTTATCTTGAGAAAACACTAGTTATTTCATAACGTTTAATTCGTTATTTCGAGATAATGTTCATTATTTCATGATAACATCATTAACACGTTATCTCGAGATAATGCTCATTATTTTATAACCTAGTTAACTTCCAAGAAAACACTCATTATTTCATGATAACATAACTATCTCAAGAAAATGCTCATTACTTTCTCGAGATAATTATATTATGTCGTTATTGCGAGAAAACCATGGGAAATAATTATCTGCAGAAAATGTCCACTCTCAGCTTCCGTAAATAGCAGACTTTAAGTGAATTTTTAAACTAAATTCCAGAGTTGTTTATAACAGGGGTTCTCAAGCCATTTGGGTCTGGGGACCCCTTACAAGGATGAAAAAAAAAAAAAAATTCCAGGGACCCCCTCATAGATCCCATGCTGTTCTAAAAGATAATTGCCATTTCAACCCCTAAATGCCATGGGAATATACTGTACATTTTTATTACGTTTATTATGTTTGTTTTATTAGTTTATTGTTCTCCATGTATTTTTAAAAGTAAAAACCAAATTAACATTTTAGTAAAAAATTTTGAGAACCCCCAAGGTACCTCTTGCGGACCCCTGGGGATCCAGGGACCCTAGTTTGAGAACCTCTGGTTTACAAAATCAAACTTCCTGCCTAAAAACAGCTTTCATCATCAGTCAGTGGATACAAAAAAATGATTACAAAAAAGAAAGGTGCACTGGACTCTTGAAATACAATGAGAATTTATTCAAACGGTGCAAAAAAAATAATCATATTAATATTAACCTAACATAAAATCTGATGTTCTTTCTATCCAGATTGCACTCACACAGCCTCAGGGCTTTCCCCTCTGGAAAATAATGTCAAACAAACACTAAGAAAATTAAAAAACAAAAAACAAGTCAGAGTAATGCACAAATTTGGTAAAACGGTTTGCAATTTACATGCAACAGTTCCAGTCCCATGCAACTGCGAGTACTTCATGTTGGAAACGATGAATATTCTGCTCCCACAGAAATGACAGCATTGTACAATATCTATAAAAATATAGTGAGTCAGGTGCATTGCGAGACTAACCCAAAGCCATTTCTCTTCTGAGGAAACGAGCCAAGTCGTGTTAGAGCTCAGCACGGACCGACGGCTGCAGGATTCTAAACCCAACGAGGTGAACGCATCTTTTAAAAAAGGTGACAAATAAAAAGTCAGACTGTCAGACAATTAGTGTGAAAGAACATCCTAAATCATCTCAACTAAACATCCCACAACCCACTGAACAAAAAGTCTCACTATAAATATATCCATTCTCAAATCGTCAGGTCAGTGAGGAGGAAGTTGGTTTCCAATGAAAGAGCCACAAACAAAAAGGCCCATTAGAGAAGGAATCCTTCAAAAAAACTAAATGTCATGTCAGTCAACAGAGACTCCGCCCCCAAACCCCGCCTTCTTCTCCAGACTGGGACCATATACATTCTTATCCTTTAAAAAACACTGTAAAACTTTGGGCTTACAAAAATAACTTGGAACATATTTATACAACCTCTCAAGCTCTTGTTTTTATTCTTAAATACAAAACAAAACGTTACAGCTTGTAAAGTTTGATGTTTCATCGTAAAAACATCAAAAACTGATCATTTGTAGCTAATTGTTGGTTTGGAGGAAAGAAAAAAAAGCACACAACACATTTGTATTTAAATTAAAACAGACAAATATTCCCAAACTTACACATCTCAACATGTTTACCCACATTCACACAGCAAATGTTTTATTTTGGAGGGGAAAGTGGAAAAAAATATTGGGAGCTTTATTGTGAAATATGATTTCAAGTATCCTATTGCAGCTTTAGCAGCATGGGAGAGAAAAATAGTGTTTAAATAACACTACTGAAAACTATTCCTCATCATTTTTGTGTTAGTGTTGTAACAGAGGGGGGGAATGAGACGACAGCCCCCTCTAGTGGCCAAGGCAGTGGATTGCATACTGTTTTGTGCTTTTCAAACGACCTCGATGAGAAATGAACACGAACGAGCCGAGCAACGACGACATTTCACATCATGGCTTCTTACAGGAAAAACAATTACAGCTCGACTCGTTACAACAAAACAGTCCTAAATGTGGAGCAACGAGGAAGACTGGAACGAATCAGCTCCTTTCTCAAATTATTTAAATCCCAAACTGGAGATAAGATTATATTCAGAGCGTCAACACATGTCGGTGTCAGTAGTTGTGAAAACTGCAGGCAGTGAAGCAAAAGGCTAAAGTTTGGAGAAGGAAAAACGCTGTAAAGACCAATTAACTTGAAATAAAACTCCTCAGTTTGTGCGTTTGAGTCCACTTTCAACAGAACTGGCAGTGGCTGCAGAGACGATCGTAGCAGAGCTGGGCTCCTGACGGAACATGAGGAAAAGTGCTTGAACTGTGCAAAACATGAGGGGACTTAGTGGAAAAAACAAACAACAAAAAAATTGTTTTAAGTACAATTTTCTGAACCAGTGCCTCTCTGTTGAACCGATAAAGTCACAAAACTGGAAACAAAATCAAATAATGAGATTGCTTGGAGTTTGTTAATGCTTCGGACGTTAAAGATGAAGGTTTGTCATCAGAACTGAGGAAATATGACTAATGAAGCAGGAAGATCTTACACATTTTATACATAAATCTTGTTATAAAACAGATATTTATCTTTTTAAGGCTCATCTATTTTGTATTAACCTCATGGTCTGATTAGAATTATAAGATATTGATCTTTACTTGGTGCATCTACAGTAAATAATCGTCTAAAAAAGCCAGTGTTGTATCTGACACTGTTCTCACATGAATACATGGATTTAATCAAAGACGCAGCAGGAAACCCTCATATCTGCTGTGATGATGAAGACGATGCAGTGATCCTGATCACTTTACTTCATATTATTAACAGTTTCCTTCCTGCAGAAGCTGTTTCTTTCACTCTGCTTTAAATATTCAAATTCTCTTAAAGTTTGTTCATTTTGTGAGAAATATCTTGTTCCAGATAGAAAATTCTGATTAAACAAAATGATTTCTGAGTTTAGAAATCTGTAATTCAGTGATTTTACTCATAAGCAGCATCATAGAACCACTTAGCGTGATGTGGAAGAGGATAATGAAAGCTACACTGAATATACAGACTAAAAATCTTGTTTGAACCTTTTTAAACTCTTTGTTAAAGAAATAAAAACCCACAAAGTTTCAGAAATCGAAGTTCTGAAAGACCGGAGACGACCTCCTTGGATGTGTCCAAAACTGGACAACAGATAAAATGATTGGTAACCAAAGAGTCCAGAACTTCCAATGAGATTAGAGGCAACCTCTAAGGTCAAAGGTCATCAGTGCCTTTTAGAAAAACCAGACAGAAACTGGAGCTGCATGAAAACATAATCCCAACAGGTCTGTGTTCACAGAGCCAGACCCAGAACCTACAAAAACTGTTTATCTACAGCAGAACCTCAAGACTAGCAAGGCCTCCTGGTCTCAGGTCGTGGGTCCTCCAACACAATACCTGTGGACAGGTGGTCCAGAATACCTGTTGACAGGTGGACCTACAGTACCTGCGGACAGGTGGACCTGTAGTACCTGTAGACAGGTGGACCAGAACACATGTTGACAGGTGGACCTACAGTACCTGTGGACAGGTGGACCAGAACACATGTAGACAGGTGGACCAGAACACGTGTAGACAGGTGGACCGGAACACGTGTAGACAGGTGGACCAGAATACCTGTGGACAGGTGGACCAGAATACCTGTAGACATGTGGACCTACAGTACCTGTGGACAAGTGAACCTATAGTAACTGTGGACAGGTGGACCTACAGTACCAGTGGACAGGTGGACCTACAGTACCAGTGGACAGGTGGACCAGAATACCTGTAGACAGGTTGACCTACAGTACCTGTGGACAGGTGGTCCAGAATACCTGTGGACAGGTGGACCAGGATACCTGAAGACAGGTGGACCTACAGTACCTGTGGACAGGTGGACCAGAATACCTGAAGACAGGTGGACCTACAGTACCTGTGGACAGGTGGTCCAGAATACCTGTGGACAGGTGGTCCAGAATACCTGTGGACAGGAGGACCAGAGTACCTGTGAACAGGTGGACCAGAATACCTGTAGACAAGTGGATCTACAGTACCTGTGGACAGGTGGACGTATAGTAACAGTGGATAGGTTGACAAGAACACGTGTGGACAGGTGAATCTGCAGTACCTGTGGACAGGTGGTCCAGAACACCAGTCGACAGGTGGACCTATAGTACCTGTGAACAGGTGGACCTATAGTAATCTACAGTAACTGTGGACAGGTGGTCCAGAATACCTGTGGACAGGTGGACCTATAGTACCTGTGAACAGGTGGACCAGAATACCTGTGAACAGGTGAATCTACAGTAACTGTGGACAGGTGGTCCAGAATACCTGTGGACAGGTGGACCTATAGTACCTGTGGACAGGTGGACCAGAATACCTGTAGACAGGTGGACCTATAGTAACAGTGGACAGGTGGTCCAGAACACCTGTCGACAGGTGGACCAGAATACCTGTGGACAGGTGGACCTATAGTACCTGTGGACAGGTGGTCCAGAACACCTGTGGACAGGTGGACCAGAATACCTGTGGACAGGTGGTCCAGAACACCTGTCGACAGGTGGACCAGAATACCTGTGGACAGGTGGACCTACAGTAACTGTGGACAGGTGGACCAGAATACCTGTGGACAGGTGGACCTACAGTACCTGTGGACAGGTGGACCTACAGTACCTGTGGACAGGTGAACCAGAACACCTGTGGACAGGTGGACCTACAGTACCTGTGGACAGGTGGACCTACAGTACCTGTGGACAGGTGGACCTACAGTACCTGTGGACAGGTGGACCTACAGTACCTGTGGACAGGTGGACCTACAGTACCTGTGGACAGGTGCAGAAGTCTCAGAGAGCTACAGAAATCACTTGATTTGATTGATTGACCTAAATGTTTGAACAATAAAATATTAGTATAATATTAAATTAAGGGTACTTTATTTTTTTATCACAGTCAGTTTAAATATTTTTATTTTAAAAATTTCTCTTAAACTAAAATTCCAAAGCAATGACTGATTTTCATGAGTTAATTTTCAGTCATTTTTTAAATGTTTTTAGTTTGTAGTTACTTCAGTGAGCTTTGTGGGCTTTTATTTTTTTTAACTAAAGAGATAAAACATTTTTTCCGCATCTACTTATGAGTCTTGATGAAGGAAAGTTTGACATCCTCAGTTTTAAAATATATGGATTATATGGAAATAGCTGATATTAGTAACAGTGCGAAATCTTTGTGTTTATATTCTGGAGAGTATTAGCACCGCAGCGCCTCACACTAGTAGTGTAAAACTGTGGCTTCAGTTCACACAATGCAAACGATGAGCCAAAAAACAATCCAGTAAGAAGAAATCTGATGTTTTCCATGAGGTACACGTGATGAGCATTATTAGTGTAACGTCTAACACTTAAATCTGACTTTAATCAACCCAAACAATGGAACAGAGAACAGGTGTAGCGGAAACCTTTGAGCCTTTCTCTTTGTGCTTACATCACTGCTTGTAGTGTGACAGAGGAAACTGTACTGCCGTATACATTCTCTCCACTAGGAGGCAGTAGCAAGGCGTTCAACTCTTACAACGGAGGAGCTCTCACACACGCGCACACAAACACACACTCATACACAACACCTGCATAAGAGCCACAGCAAAATGTAACAGAAGTGCAGTTATTTATTCTACGGTCGAACACGTGACCCTCAGCAGCGAGAAACCACCCTGTTTACTGTCGTCACCTTCAACAGGAAGTGACACAGTTTTAAAAAAAGAAAAGAAAAGAGGGAGACTGCTGCCTTTTTTAGTGTCCATTTCGAGGCAGATCTACCTCCCCAAACACAACACAAGGCCACTCTTCAAACTGAAGCCACGGCGCGGTTCCTTCAGAACCGGTGGATGGCTGGTTCTGTCTCCCTCTTCTTCAGCTCCTCCCGGTAGCAGTAGGAGCAGTAGTTCCCTGTCTCGGGGTTCCCGAAGTAGGAGCAGCAGGGTGTCCGACAGCGGCTGGACTGCAGGCTGGACAGACCGCCCGCGCTGCCCAGCGAGTAGTGTCTGACGGGGGGCTGCCCGCTCCGAGCGTCCAGGCTGGAGCTCACGTCCCGGTAGCCGTTGGCGTAGCCGCCGCCGGCGAGCTCCGCCCCGGGGTAATCTGGGGGGTCGAACTCTGGGTAGGAGGGCGCGAGGCGAGACGGGCTCAGGGAGGAGGGGCCTTGGGGTATGTTGTATTGGGGGTAGGAGGGGCCCTGCGGGGCGGGGCAGTGCCGGGGAAGGGTGGCGTACGAGGGGAGGCCGGGGTAACTGCCGGCCGGAGCGCCACCGGCTAGCTGGCGCCGTGTGTCCAAGTGTCCGTGCACGTGGAGATGTTGGGTCAGAGGTGCGCCGGCGGGGGGCTGCTCGATGAAGGAGGGCCGGGGGATGGGCACTACAGCAGAGTACATGGAGGGGCTCAGAGGGGTCGGGTTGAAGGAAGGAGACAAGTTCTCTGAAAGCTCTTCTTTGGCTTCGTACGGTCGATAGCTCAGCTCGGACCCTCCCAGACCCTCCTTCTTGGGCGGCTGGACGCTGTTAGCCACGCCCTTCCTCTCCGCCTCGCGGCGCTGCTGCTCCTGCTCCATTCGGAAGCGATCCTCGGCGTCGGCCAGGTAGCGCTGTATCATCTCCTCCTGAAAGGGCTGGCGGTTGCTGGTGGTGAGGAGGCTGGCGAAGATGAGCTTCCTCTCCCCCTGCATGGCAGCACGCAGGATGCCCAGGCTGACCTTCACGTCGGCGCTGTACTTGTAGCTGTCGCTCTCCGTGCTGCTGCCGCCGCTGCTGCTCATGCTGCTCATCGTGCCGAGGAGCCGCTCGCTTCCCGACGAGGGCGAGCCCTTCCCGGAGTCCTCCGAGGCCTGGGTGGAAGGAGAGCTGTCCTTGCTGCCCTTCCTCCCCCTGAACGAGCCCTTTTTCTTGTCCCCGCCCTCCGGCTTGGCGCCTCCGGCTGCAGCGTTCTTCCCCGTCATCAGTCCGCCCACGTTCTTCTTCAGCTTGCTGCCGAGGCTTTTGCCGAAGCTTCCGAGCTTGTTGGCCACGGAGTCTGCCCTCTTCTTGTCTTTATCTTTATCCTTCTCTTTCTTGGGTTTGTCCTTCCCTCCCGACCCGGTCCCTGCAGACCCACTGCTGGAGGAACTGGAGGAGGAAGAGGAGCCGTTCTTGGCCACGGAGCTGCTCCCGTTAACCGTGGAGGCTGTGGTCGTGTCTCCGTTGCCGTTGGAGCTGCTGCTGACCGACTCCTTGTCTGATTCTCCGGAGTCAGGAGGTGTTCTGGCGTCCTCTCCTGCAGAAGCTGTGGGTGACTCGGGCTGAGCCAGGGGGGCTTGCTGCAGGCGAACAAAGCAGAGAAACACATTTATTAAAACATACAAAAAGACAAGATTTGTTGTTTTTTTCCACTCATGATGGCAAAACAGAATTTAACTTTAGTTCCATGTTTGTGCAGGAACACACAATTTAACCATCATAAAAAAGTAAAAAAGATTGTGAAAAGAGATAAACAACAAGTTGAAGTGATTTATTTTGTGACTTTCCATCATGTTCCATAAAGAGCTACCAGAAAGTGTTTCTGCAGATCTCTGGATTAGATATTTTTTTGTAATTCAAGACGTTTTAACAACACTTCATGTTACTCGTTTACCGTTAGTGTTCCAGGTTTTGGCACGTCCCTCTCACCTGCAGATAATCATCACCCAGAACCACCCAGAATGTGTCCCTCTTTGCTCACCTCACACGGCAGCGGCAGCCAGGTAACCGTCAGGTAAGTGTGCAACATCTGCAGCTTGGCCTCCAAAGAAAGAGCCACGCTGGGTTAGAATGAAAAATAACAGGGAAGAAAAGTTCAAAGTTCAGTGGTGCAAGTCGTTCTGCTGAGTATTGTTATGCTAGTAATAAAACAATAATTGCTTGTTTGCAGAGCAGACAGGAATATTTTCAATTATAAAAAAAGTCTGATTAATTCCAAGACAAACACACAAAAAAATCTGAAGCTCCTCTGTTGAATAGTTTTTGAGTTATAAGCAGTTTTGTATGTCCAGACACCCCCTCTCTATAGATGGAGCCCCCTCCTCAAATATGGGGTCTATCATAAAACTGTTTCTGTGATACGGTTGCAGGGGTGGACATAAGGATTTTTTTCAGGGTGTCCAGCAGACAACCTGTTGACAAAATCTGGTTGTCTGCAAAACATTATGGTTGTCAAAAAATAAAAACCTCAATAAAAAAATGTAATTTGATAAAGTCGAGATCGGACGATATGAAAAAATTAATCGTGATCATTTTTTTTTATCATACCGTCCAGCCCTAGTTCTCTGTCAGGCTGACAGTTTCAGGAGCTGCTTGAGTAGAACTTCCTCTTTCTCCTCCTCATCCTCAAAAATCAACATCCATAAGCTTTCTGCTGACAGGTCAAATATTTTCATTTAAATAGGAGTAAACTGTCTACATGACCTTATTATATTATATATTTATTTTAAAATATATAGTACAAGAAGTTCTCTGTACAGAAATATATATATATATT
>NW_013953255.1:50663-61325 GCF_001266775.1 Austrofundulus limnaeus
GAAGAGGAGGACTTCGATGGTTTCAGTGCACCAGAGGACGATGAATGAGACGTTTTGTTGGACCAGAAACTGTTAAAGAAAACTACCAAAATAAGGTCACTTATATGAACCGTATTCCTCCGGACTTTAATTCCTAAAGGTTTGCTTTTTATGTTTTGATGTTGAATTCACTTTTTTGATGGCAAATTTGGGTGTACTGTTTTTTTATGTTGGGGGTGCGGCTTATATGTTGATGTTCGCGGATTTTTTTTTAAAAAATGGCAGGTGCGGCTTATAATGCAAAAAATACGGTAAATATATATTTTTTAACTGTAGTTTTTATTTTTTTACCAAACTGACAAGTTTCTCCAGTAAAATTATTGTGTAATTTAAAGGCACTGAAACACCTGGTTAAATTTTGCAGATATTTATTATTAACTACAAACACCTGAAGCTGATTCAGAGAACTCTGAGATTTTAGAAGAAAATCAAAATAAAATATAGAAATGTCTTCGTTAGAATTAGGGGCATAAAAAAAACACTGTATTTCATCTTTAATGTTTTTACAGCCTTCATAAAGTGCTCCTGCTGCGGTGCTGCTCATTTGAGAATTAGGAGTTCAGGCGCCAGTTGTACATGTATGTAGGACAACAACTACACTCCAAACACATGAATATTTAAATAATAAAAGGAATTTAGACTCTCAAGTCCCAGGCATGTCGACCCTGGGTTGACCAAAAATCACTGAAAGAAAAATAAATAAATAAATAAATTAATAAATAAATTAATAAATAAACTATGAAAACAATATGAGCCCTGCTTCACCTGTTGGGGTCATAATCGTGCAACTATTAGAACTATACCTGTTTTAGTCAACAGTTAAAACAAGACAAATTTGCGCATGGAGTCAGTAAAAGAGTTTTTACAAAGTCAGACTAAAAATAAAAACTATTTTCATGCTGAACTGGCTCTGAGAGTTTGAGTAACCGGACGTGTCTGCAGAGGACTTTTAACTCAACGACCTTTACAAAGCTACCGTAACCAGCACTTGTGACTACAATGACTAATGACTCCACCTCCCACAAGCTCACCTCTCGTTTAAAGTGTGTCACTAAAGTTAACCAGTGGCTGTCTGACAACTTGTTACTTTTAAACCTCAGTAGGACAGAGACACTGATCCTGGCCCCTGAAAATAAAGAACATCTCGGCTCTTTGAGTTCAACTGTTCAGCAGAATGTGAACAACCTGGGAGTAAATCTTGACTCAGATCTGTCTCTAGATAAACACATAAACAATCTGGTTTCTACATGCTACTTTCAGCTCCATAATATCTCTAAACTCCGTCCCCTGCTGTCCACTTCAGACTTGGAAACGGTAATTCATGCTTTCATTTCTACCTGCTCAGACTATTGTAACAGCTTGTTCACCTGTCTTAACCAGAAACAGTTAACTCGTCCTCAGCTTGTCCAAAACTCAGCAGCAAGACTCCTAACCTGAACCTCCAAATTCACCCACATCTCCCTGATCCTAGCAGAACTTCACTGGCTTCTGGTTCAAAATCCTGGTCCTGACCTTCAGAGCTCGTCACGACCAAGCCCCAGAACACATTAAAAGTCTCATTTCTCCTTACAACCCCAGACGGGACCTCTGCTCACAGGATCAACATCTCCTTATGGTTCCCCTCACTCACTGTAAGACCTGTGGTGACCGGTCCTTCTCCTCTGTGGCCCCCAGGCTCTGGAATGAACTCCCTGTTAATCTGTGCTCCTTTGATAACATTGTCTCTTTCAGGTCACTCCTAAAAACTCACTTTTTACTCAAGCGTATAGCTAACCTTTCACCATTACTGCCAGCCTACCTCCACAGTGAATGCTCACCATGTGTTTTTCCTATTATTGAACATCCGGCAGATTTTTCTCTCCTCCATTCTCTTGGTTTTGTGTATTATTTGTATTTTTTGCTCTGCATTGACCGTGTGTCTGAGTTACAATTTTAGAATTTAATCTTGATTTGATGTTTCATTACGTTGCTTATGTTTTATTTTATCTTTTCTCCATTTTTACATTGTTGATGATTGTACAGCACCTTGTGAATATATTTCTGTGAAAGGCGCTTTATAAATAAAACTTTACTTACTTGTGTAAAAATACCTGCCCAACATTTTACTGCAGTAAGACGTCCATTATCAGCAGCTGCAGTGAAAATCGTGGAAGGTCTTTTTGTTCGTAGCTGCTATTTTTAGCGCTCGCTCCTTTGGTTCATTCACACAAAGTATTTGCAGCTAATCTTGTTGTCCCTGACAGTGAGTATGGCTAATCTGGAATCAGGGATTAATCCCTGCACGCTGACACTAAAAGGACAGCTGTCTGCGACACATTCCTCACGCTCACAAACACGTGATTACTCTTATGACTGGTGACGGGACTATAAACCTCTGAGCACACAACGGGAGAATTAAGTTTAATTACTAAAACTTTTTTTTAAACCTACCTTGCCAGCATAACGTTATCTGCATCATCCTTTCCCCATTCCCAGTCCTTCCCAGGATCCACAGCAAAGTGCAGAGGCAGCATTTTGTGCTCCGAGTCAGTGAGAGGAATCACAACTGCTGGTGGAAACAAACAAAAATGTGCATTAATAATACTTTATTTTACATTCATCTTGTTGGCTCTGATGATTAATTTTATTTTTAATCAGGCAAACCTTATTTTAAAAAGGCATGGACAGTGATTGTTGAACATTTAAAGTCTAGGTAAAATAAAAATGAAACTATGGCTGAGCTCCGATGATACACAATAGTTGTTTTTATCAGTTCAGGTGGAGCAGCATTGCAGCAAAAGTTGGTTTTTGTTGCTTTGTTTTCTTTAAAAATGCTCGACACATTCTTGTGTCTAATTCACCTTAAAAAACTAAATAAACTAGAGAAATTGCATTTCCTGTGAAAATGCTAGTGTGAATGCCTAAAACATTAGCTGAAAGCTGCTGAAATTGAGCTGAGAATGTTTAATAGCAAAAGTATCATTCTAAGTCAAACTTTAAAAGCTGAAAGAAGCAAAAGAAAAAAAACAGTAAAAAAGGAGCAAAAATATAGCTGAAATAGCATAAAAAAGCTACATGCTAAATTAGCTTAATTAAGCAAAAAGCACCTGTAAGAAACATGCATAACAAAGTACCAAAAAAAAATAAACACCAAAAAGCAAAAAATAGCATAGGAATAGTAGAAAATAGAAGAACTATAGATAAAATAGCAGAAAACAGCTAAAATTAGCATAAAACTAACTAAAAGTAGAAGCCAGAAGTTGAATTTAGCACCCAGATGGTGAAGTGCTGTAAAAATTGTAAAATTAGCAGAGTAAAAAGCATAAAAGTACTTAAAAGTTATTTTTATTTTTGTAAAATAGCTAAAACAACCAAAGGTTTTAGTAAAACAGCTAAAAGGTRGCTGGAAATATTTTATATTGCATAAGGATGCATAAGGAGTACAACCTTGCTGAATTTAGCAGAATTAAGTTCTAATTGTTACAAACAAAATTTGTATATAGCCTAAAAAGCTAACTTTAGCTATTAACAGCTAGAATTTAGCTTAATTTGTAGAAACTAACTGAATAAAGTAGAAAGCAACTGTAAGAAGCATAAATAGTTCAAATTAGCAGAAAAACGCACAAATAATGCAGAAGAATAGCACAAAGAAGCAGAACTGTAGCTGAAATAGCAGAAAACAGCTGAAGTTAGTAAAAAAGTTGCTAAAAATTGCACAACGGAGTAAAAAAGAGCACAACCAGAATAAATTGTGTAAGGTTTTGTAAAGATTTAGAAACTATTTAAAGGTTGTTGAAAATAGCCCCATTCAAAGTCAGTGGGAAAAACGTGGCTAAAAAAGTTGAAATAGCTAAAAAGCTATAAATAGCTGAAATACAAAACATCATAGCAGGCACTGCACGAAAGAGCTGAATGTTTTGATATATGAATGGTTGAAGTAGCACAAAAATTGTGGAACAAGAAAGGTGCTGAAAAACGTACGGAAGAAAAAACGATCTGAATAGTGTGAATGCCTGTGTGGCATTCACACAACAAGGCTGAGCCGATGCATTAAAACCCTGACAAACATGAAGCAGCAGTGCAGAAATGTAACAGCAGGCAGGGAAATGTCATCAGGAGGGAGGATTTCTGCACCTCCTTTATTTGCTGACAGTGAAACTTGAAGGTCATTAAATCTCATCTTATCTCATTACATCAAACTAAACCCAGAGAAGAGTCCACATCATGGAGACAAACTAAGCAATAAGTAACAAAGTAAGCAGTTATTAAACAGTTTGAAATAAAACAACTTTACCTGCGTGATAAGAGCAGACTCACCTTGATCTTTGGAGCTGTCCTTCTGCTCCATGGACACGAGGGCAGAGAAGTGGGCCTGGTCGTATGCCAGGACCAGGGGCGAGCGATGGCACTTGGCAGCTGGCACCTCCAGCGGCAGGTAGATGCCTCCGAACGGGATGGGAGCAAAGGCTGCAGCAGAGTTTTAAATACGTTATTATTCAAAAAGTAGGACCTCTGCGCTGCTTCCTGACCAGGAAGAACATGGAGAGGATTTACGTCAAATAGTAAAAGCTCATTTTAGACTTAATTAAATGATGAGAGAATATTTCATTTGCTGCAGGAAGAAAACTTCTCCCTAAAAACACTTGCTTGGAAAGAAAATAAAAACTAAACAGGTTAAGTAAAACTGATGGCTATAATGTTAATAAAGCCTGATGTAGTAAAAAGAAGCCTAAAACTAAATAACATAAATGTTTAAACATTTGTTTCCTGCTGCAACTCATTCTGATTTCTGACCTTGATTTGGATTAATATTTTATGTATGTATGTATTTATTTATTTATTTTTATTAAGTTTATTCATTTCTCTTTAAAAAAACATAAATTCTACATACAATAAAAATTACAAATCACAAATAAAACGAGACAAAAAGAAAAATAAATCTTATATCTGCCACTTTTTTTCAAATAAAATTAAAGACAACAATAAAAATGTACAAATAACAAAACCAAAATAAAACCAGATTAATAGATGCTTCTGTTTATTTAGTAAAACACGACAAACAGTAAATGTGACCAAACACATAAACTGAGGATCAAGACAAATTAGGTCAAAATGACTGCGGCACATTTTCAGACTCCTGTTTTTTAAGCTACATTTTGACACCTGGATCATCCTGATGATATATCATGATAATCATATAGAGATTAATTATTTTGTCTTGTTAACCATAATAACACATTAATATTTGGTCTGATTCTTATTATTGGTTGTTCTAATGAGGTATTGTTGCTGTTATTTTAAGGAGGAAAAACAAATACTATTCGGATATTAAAGAGTAACTTACCCCAAAATAAACTTTTTTTAGCTGATAAACTGTCTAGAATGTGTCTAAAATGTTATATAGTACTGTTTCTGTGCTAATTCTGATGTTTTTGTGTGTATTTGTTCAAATCTKTAATATTTGGTCTAAAAACGTCTTTTTGCTGTTCATATGGGTAGAGCAGTGGTACTGCAGGCTAATTTGCATATTGGTTAACGGCTCTCCACGGTGACGTGTCTTCTCCACGGTTTCATCACAGCGGCTGTGTTCTGGTATATATATACAGTATATACAGTATATATAGAAATAAGTAAATAAACAAACAAACAACACATGGACCAATAACGTGAAGCTTCTGGTGTTTTCACCTTCTCCTCCCGAGTCCCTCAGCATGGTGTCAGCCACCACAACAATAGGCCTCCTGAGGACGTGAGCCAGGACGAAGACGTGAAACTCCTCTAAACTCTCGTACACCGGCTCGTCAGTGGACTCAGCTCTGCAGACAGAGACAACAATCAGTTGTTAAAAAAACAAACACAAAACGGTTATCCTGAACTTTGAGTACTTTTACACTGCAGCTAAACCTCATCAGGTACAGTAGCTGTTTGACATGTTGGAGTCAAATTAAAACGTCTGACCTATAATTGAGGGATGCTGATTACAACATGTCATTTAGGTGGTTTTAAAGTGAGTTTGTGTGTTTAATGCAGAAGACTTGTGAAGGACAGACTGCATGACGACCGGCCCCTCACGTCCGAGTCGTTTGTCCGTGGAAAAAGGACGAGGCTGTGACTAAGTGTCGTGGGTTAACAGTCACTGCATTGTCAGAGGCAGACCCTACCCGTTGGTGCCGTTGGTGCTGTAGTGGATTCTTGGCTCGCTGGAGGCCAGCTTTAACAGCTCGTTCCACTCTTTCTGCCACTCCTCCTCCGTGTACACCAGGCCAGACTGCAGAGAAAGGAGGAAGGACGCGCACGCAGCCATTTAGAGAGGCAGTGTCAAATGTCACAAAAGCATGCACTGACGTTGTAGCGTCTCACAAGGATACAGACTGACGACCAAAGCCAGAGTCTCTGTGAGCTCTGTGCTCCTCGTGCAGGGACAACAGAACCACACAGACCCAGTTCTATACACCGTGTCTTATTATTCTGCCGAATGTAACAACCAACAGTCAGCGCACTCCTGACTGCTCCTCTGGAGCGGTTCTGGTTTCAGCCGTGTGCTCCAGGCCACTTCAGGTGTGGCTGAAGAATGAGTGAATATTAAACAGTTATTTGTGTGGCAGCTCCCCTGTGGGCGTCTGCATGCCGCCTGCCACCACATTAAAAAAAAAAAAAAAAAACATTCTTGCTGTGCTACAAAGTTTGCTTTCATGAGAACAAAATGCATTTTGTTCCATTTAAAAAAAGAGGCTCTTTTTGATTTGTTGTGCGTACACAGCTGTGAATGCACAAGAGCTCCTTACTGTGAGCAGGTCATGAAAAGAAAAGTGTTTACAGGATAAATACAGATACAAAAGTTCAACATTATCAAGTCATTTTTTACTGAAATAATAAAATATTTATTCCAATATAAGAAAATGAATTTGAGTTAATGCATTTTAAATGTTTTGTCACAGAAAGGTGACATATTCTGCCACATAAAGGAAGCAAATATCTTTTAAAAGTTGTGCAAAAAAGTAATAAACATCTTATCTGTTGTAGATAGCTCTTTAAATAAACTCAGGTTGCAGGAATAGTTTTTATGTTCAAAACGAGTGAAGAGCTAAACCCAAAGCTAAGACCAGAGAGCGTTGCTACGATCTTAAAACCATTTCTATCTTCAAATCTTTAATTTTACATTAAACTGTTATTTATATGATTTTATTAGCAGTTATTAGCAAACATAAATAATGTCAGTGAAAGTCAGGTGTAGCACATCCAGGGCATCCAGATGTCATTTTTTAGTCATTTAAAAACAACAAAAAAAAAATCTTAATGCAATAAAAAAAAAAAAAAAATCCAAATCACAAATAAAATGAAAAGCAGCAGAAAGAACAAAAAATCTTATATCTGCCCCCTTTCCCCCACAAAAAAATTTAAAATTAAATCAAATAAAAATACATTCAAACAATAATAATTTTCAAGTAAAATATTTATGTGTCATGTGAAACTAACAAAGCTGTTATAAAACGCCAGTAATCCACTTTGGTCTCAGCTGTTCATTAGCTGATGATTCTCCAAACTGGGGTCAACCAAGAAGCTATCTACAACAGGTAAGATATTAACGCTTTATATGACCTAACTGTCACTTTAACTTGACAGAAAACGTGCAGTTTGTGTAACCGACCTCTTTGTTCTGCTGGGTCTGCTGCCACCTCCACCGGCGCTTCAGGGCTTCCCTCTCCAAGCCGTGGTCCATCAGCGCGTACAAAGACTTGCGCAGCATCAAGTCACGATCATGAAAGCCCCACATACCTGAACCAGGAAGCACAGGGTAAACACACAAACATGTACGCCTGCACAGAGAAATGTTCACAATTATGAAGGAATTGTTCATTTTCTAAACGGGCGTCCCAAGAGAGCTCACAAACAGTTCATGAATGTGTGCTGAAAAGAAGCAATTAAAGCCTAAACTGACAGAAACTCTGACAACATGAAGGTTCACACTCCATTAGTGTTTATTTACAGAGCTGAAACTCACCGAGCGAGGCTGCATGTAACAGACAGTTTCCATCTCCACTCGTTGCCAGAGGCAGCAGACTTTGACAGTTTGGAACAACTTTTGTCCACCAGTTTAGCCGACCTGCAGGCAGATGAAAAAAAAACCCACAACATCCTGAGTCAAATGTCACTTTTTACCTGTTTTAAAGTTAACACATTCAAACAAACTTAAGGTAATAAATAAATGACTGTAGATCTGTTTAGCCCTAACCTTTCCAATGCTAACACCAGCTTATCCATGCTAGTCACTAGCCTCTCCAATGCTAACACCAGCTTATCCATGCTAGTCACTAGCCTCTCCAATGCTAAGAGTAACTTATCCATGCTAGACGCTAGCCTCTCTAATGCTAAAGCCAGCTGATCTATGCTAGTCGCTAGCCTCTCCAATGCTAATGCCAGCTTATCCATGTTAGTCCCTAGCTACTTTCATGCTAATACCAGCTTATCCATGCTAGTCGCTAGCCTCTCCAAGGCTAACACCAGCTTATCCATGCTAGTTACTAGCCTCTCCAATGCTAATGCCAGCTTATCCATGCTAGTTGCTAGCCTCTCTGATGCTAAGGGTAGCTTATCCATGCTAGTTGCTAGCCTCTCCAATGCTAATGCCAGCATATCCATGCTAGTCGTTAGCCTCTCAAATGCTAATGCCAGCTTATCCATGCTAGTTGCTAGCCTCTCCAATGCTAATGCCAGCTTATCCATGCTATTTACTAGCCTCTCCAATGCTAAGGGTAGCTTATCTATGCTAGTTGCTAGCCTCTCTGATGCTTAGGGTAGTTTATCCATGCTAGTTACTAGCCCCTCCAATGCTAACACAAATGACTCCTCCTCATTTGCCAGTATCAGCCTCTCAGTTAGCGGTGCCGACCTATCGTAAATCAGATCAATAGCCGGATAAGGAATAGATACAGCCTCCTGCTACAAGGATGTAGCAACCACTGGTTGAGCAATAGTCTTAATTTGTTCCCTCATACCACACCATAATGCAGATTGATTTATTCTATTTTGTCCACTCCCAACAGGTGAGTAGTTAATATTAGATGGAAGTTAGTTTTCAGTTGTGCTAACCAGCGTTCTCCAGCGCCACCATCATGGACTGCTCGATCAGGTCCCTCTCGATGAAGCTCCGGAAGTCGTCTCGGTACACAGTGAGGTCCGGCAGTTGGAAAGTGCACAGCGGCGTGTCGAGGAGCGGCTCGTTGCTGCTTCCGCCCGTGCTCGAGACGTGGGAGCGGGCCAACGACACGATGGTTGAACTGGCGTGAGAAATGCCCCGGGACAGACGCTTCTCTGTGGCAGTTGAGAGGCAGCAAAAAAAGAAAGTTACTCCAAACCTTGAAGACACATTTAGGAAAAAAGCAAAGGCTACATTTGAGTGAATATCAATCACTGTCGTGAGCGTCGAAGCTTAAAAACACTATTATTCATTCACTGATTCACAACTTTGACAGATTTGTTAAAAACTACGTCTAACAGGCAACATAAACTCGTCTGCCGGCCTCACCCTGCACCACCTCGTCTTGGCGGTGGAGTATCGGCCGCCCCACTCTGGCCATCTCTTTCTCAGGAGGTTGGTAAGTCCTTTCTTTCGGGAAGGAATAGGTCAGGTTGCTGGCATGCACCTGTCGCAGCTGCTCAAAGTCGCTGAGTGCAGCAGTAAAATCCCAGTTTTTACCTGCAGACGCAGAAAGGAAACATCAGCCGGACTGACTGACAGCCGGAATTTGTTTTCCGAGTCAAACAAATGACGCATTCTTATTGAGTTTAAATATTTACCACGAGGCAATGCAACCTGAGCTCTCTTATCTTAAGCAAAGGCCACCGGCACATTCCATCACTTGGGTAAATATCCCAGTTTGCTACTGCTGCTGCTGCTTTACAGCCCATATTCTTATCTGCAACTTGCACTGCTGCTAGGCAACCCAAGCCACGTTACCTCCAGCTATACATTGTCTCCATCTCTGAGCCCAGTTAACAGTAAGAGAGAAACATCCCCAGTTATTAACTTTACATCTTCATCAACCCACTCCTGAGTGGTTAGAGGGATGGATTAAAAACAAAAACACTAAATACAATTATTGTTTGCAAAAATATAAAGTTAGTTTGTCAGTAAACTCAAACTTTATGACTTTAAACTCCATTAAACATCCATCAGAGTGCCGTATTTCACCTGGTGTTCCTTTAACGGTTGTAATTCACTCACCCTCCAGCAGGTCTCTGGCCAGTCCTGGTTCAGCACCAGTAGAACGGACAAAGTCGGACAGGACTGCGTCCATGTCCACGGTCATGTGATCATGAATTCACAAGGTTGCTGGCTGCATCCGGGCATATAAAAAAACAAAACTCTAAAGGAAAACAAACACGAACTCTGCTCTCCACAGCAGCACAGCGAGTGAGGAGGTGGAGCAGTCCTCTGCTGCGAGCTACTCTAACAGCCACACCTAAAAACAGGAAAAAACACAAGAAAAGACAAGAGAAACTTAGAAACACGAGTTCATCAGAGGAGAAAACATCTACAATAAACTTTTTATGAGAAACATCTACAATAAACACTTTATAAGAGGACAGGAGCGATAGTTAACTTATTTTTAAATAACTATTTTTTTCCAAGCAGGTTTTAAT
>NW_013953255.1:66944-68203 GCF_001266775.1 Austrofundulus limnaeus
GTAATAAAATAATTGCTGATGTAATATTTACAAAAACGCAAAATAAGTAAAAATAAGTATTTATATTTGTGTACAAGCTGTTTAGATTGTCAAAAAGCCTGTGTTTTTAGGGTTATTAACGAAGCTCATGTACTCAGACCAGTAATATTTGGGGTCACAAGTTTTTGCCATGAATATTTTGTGGGTCAGAAGATAAAAAGTTTGGGAACCACTGGTCTAACATGTCTCATCAGCGACACCTAGTGGCAGCAATCAATAAGAGCAACAAAATCACTGTAAACTTCAAAACACAACACTCAAATAATCTCCCTGTTACAGTTCAACCTGTTTTCAACTTACAGCATGCTGTTTGGACAGTATGGCCGTCTGCCGCTCTCGTTTGCGCTTCAGTTTCTCAGCTTGTGGTCGAGAAGAGGAGGTGGGCTGAGAGGAGGCAGGTCCAGCAGGCTTGTTGGAGCAGAGTCTGGTGGTCCCTGACATCCTCAACCTCTGACAACAACCTGCCCTCCACATTTTCACTCATTAACTATGCCAAAAAGAAAAACATAGAATTAAAGCCTTGTAGCTTTTTTTAAAAAAATGTTTTTAAGTAAATACCTTGATTAAAGACAATGAATGTTAGGATCCAAGCTTAGAATGCAGTCACAGAAGACATGCCAGGCACAACCTTCAACACTTACAATTAAAAGTAATGTAATAAATGTGTTTACATAAAAAACAAACTATATAAATATTATAAATTCTATATCACACGCGACACTTTAAAATCGGCGTGCCTTTTCATGCTGTTTATAATGTCAGCGCGAAGACACTTGACCAAAAGTGACGGACAGGAACAGGAATTTAAAAAATGGTCCGTCAGTAAATATCTTCCCCACTGACAATACAGGCTTCCTGTAGACGCCCTATTGGAAGCTTCACGGCATAACCATGTTGCCGCCATATTGGAGGAGGCAGAGAGGAGAAAGCAAAATGCCTCGTACTTGTGTGGAAATATTCTAACACTTCAGATGTCCAAACAAAATAAGACGGAATTACCTTTCACATACTACTTACTTACACTTATTATAGATTGTATTTAAGCCATAGTCTGCACGATTTTCACCATTTTAACATTGTTTTGGGAGAGTAAACTTGTCAACAAAAATACTGGTTTATGGTTTCCTGCTCACAGTTCAATACTATGGCATTTACTTTAGACTGCACACAGTATTAGATGAAAATAAATAAATAAATAAATATTATATACACACACATAC
>NW_013953255.1:68971-73017 GCF_001266775.1 Austrofundulus limnaeus
TTTAACAACTGGGTTAATATATCTGGTCAGAATGAAACTGTCAAAAGTTTAAGATTGTAAGAAAGTTCTTATTACCTGAGGTAATTTATTTACTCGAAACAGTTGTATCTCTTATTCAGAAGATAAAATAACGAATAAATAAATTAGTTCAATCAAACAGTTTGTTAGACTGTTGTTTCTGTGTTTAGCTTTTTTTTAAATTCTGTATAGGTTTCCTAAATTCATTCATTACAATTCATATAATAATACAACATAAATTGATTTTTACACTACTTTACCTTCACAGCTTATGAAACATAAATTAATTGTGTGTGGGATCAATAAAGTTGTATTTTGTAGTCCTGTAAGAAGTTTTAATACATTGTTTTTGGTACCTGTTTTTCTCAAATTGTGTGTGTGTGTGTGTGTGTGTGCATGTGTGTGTGTTTGAATAAATGATGGTGCCGTATTAACGTAAATCTCTGTTAAAATGTGCTTTATGAAACAAAGTCCATTCATTTGTAGCAGTTCACAGCGCAGCGGTGCCCCCTCCAATATGGCGGACGCACAGCCTCGTCACAGCAGCGGACCGACACAGTCAACGAGACCTCTACGTATATGCATATCTATGCAATAGTCAAGTTAAAATAAAACACATTAAATATCCTGTTGTCCCTAAAAAAATAAACCCAAATATAATATATGTTATTACATATTATATTTTTGTTACATTTTATTATATATTTATTTATTTGATGCACAAAATTAAATGCAAACTCTTAAAATAAACTAGCTGAGTGGTTAGTTTTGAAGTCATGTTTTGCACACGGATCACTTCCGGTTACAGTTCGGCTAACTTATCGATTAGCTTGACTTGCGCTTTCCACAGCTCCTACCTGTGTCACGCCTCGGATCGACGCTCTTTGTTTTTACGACTGTTTGTGAGTTAACGATTAAAGGTCAGACACCGTCGCTACCACAGTATATTTTGTTATATTTCACGGACGCCATACTTCGCTTGTTCCGCGTCCTGTTAGCAGGCTAACGGTAGCGTTAGCACCGCGGCTGCAGGGATGGCGGAGGTCCCCGGGACATCAAGTGAGACGATAACAGAGACTGTTCAGACAAGCACACCGCCTCCGCCACAGCAGGTAAATGTTTAAAAAGCTGCTCGAAAAGACGCGTTGACTGCCCGGAAAGATGCTTTAAAAACCAACAATGTGCTACGTGATAGGCCGCGCTGCTTTATGAGATCCACCCATGCTTTTTTAAATCAACATAATTATGTCGACGAGGTTTGTTGTGTCAGCTAGGCTCGTTTAACCAGAAAGAGATACCTTTAATGGTTCAACTTGTTTTAGCTTTTTAACCATTCCAGAAATAAATGTTAGTGAAAGTGTTGAGTGGATCATCAGCATCCTAGCAGGTTTACAAAAAACCAAAAGACCCTCTGCCCTCCCACCTGAAGCAGCTGTTCAGCATGTTTTATCAAAGCAGACTGGTCACCTGGACTGGTTCCAGCAGTAGCAATGCGAGGGGACACCTTGGACAGGTCCATCACAGGGACACAATGGGCCTCATGCAAGAACATGTTCGTATTCTTCTCCTAAATTTCTCTTACTTTTGTTTGTACAAAGGGTTCGTACGAACATGCCACGTCAGATTCAACAAACTCTTCTATCTTCAGGAAAAGTGTGTAAATGAGCTGCGTAAATTCACCTGTTCGTATCCAGCTGCTCGTGCACGCGAGAGGAGATTAGCATAATTACCACCCCAAAAACACCATATAAGGCTATGTTTCCTACCTCAGATATCAGGAAGTGTCCATTCATGAAAATGACAGTGAAAATTAAAAAGAAGAACTTTACGCGTTCAGAGATTGAAGTCCGTCTGTCAGAGATCCAGAAAAGAAAATCTGTCATTTTTAGCAGGTCAGCTGTGGAATAAAAGGAACTGCTAAAAGTAAAAACAACTGTGTTAAATCATTTTCATTTATTCAGAAGACACCTCCCGCCCCCCCCCATCGCAGTCTCAAGTGGTCTCAGTTGCGGTTCTGAAATAAGCATTTTAAAATGTTTTCAAAATAAGTCTGGCACCTTGGAGAAAATCCAGGACTTGCTGGAGGGATCATGTATCCTCTGGCCTGGGAACGTCTCGGAGTCCCCCAGGACGAGCTGGAAGGTGTCGGTGGGGAGAGCGGGGCCTCTCTGCTGCTGCCCCCATGACCCGATCCCGGATAAGCGGCTGAAAACGGATGAACGGACAATTTATATTGTTAGTCTAAATTATTACATTTAAAATTATAACTCTAATTCAAGCAGAATAGCCTATTGTCAACATAATTATGGAGTGTGATTTATTTTCAACTYAAAATATCTTCAAACTAACGAAATATAAAGTTATTAGTGAAGAAAACCSGTCTGGATAACAGCAGACTGACTGCTGGTAAAATATACGACAGGTCTGGACCACTCGTGAATTTTGTTCATATCTGAAAAAAATCGTAGAATATGAAAACATTGGTGAATGCCACAAATTCTCCTAAATCACTCGTACGCACAACTTAACAAATCTGTGCGTACGAACGGTTCTTGCATGAGGCCCAATGTGACCATTTCACCTTGTTGTTTTCTAATTTTGTTCATAACTTTCTCAGTGTTCAAGATATCACCATGAAATTTTAGGAAAAGATTCACATTCTGGTTTTTGTAGGAAGCATCTTGTGTCCTAAAAAACTAATAAAACTTAATAAAAGCCAATTCTAAAGTAGCAGAAAAGGTATAAAATAACATTACAAGGCAAACTGTAGCATCAAATCAACTTAATGTGTCTTAGAAAGTAAGGAAATTAAAACAATTTAAAAACTATGTGGACATCTGTTTTGTAAACAAAGCTCCTCAACCAATGACAGTGTGTTAAATGTGTCAGGTGACGAAGACGAGCATCAAAACACTTTGCAACAAGCGCTGTTCTGGATTAAAAAAACATACTTCGATGTTTCAAATCATTATCAAATTCAGAACAAGGGCAGATAAATAATGTTCTTCATGGCAGCTTATCTCTTTAAGAGGTCACTAGAAAAACTCAGGTGATTTACGTTGATCCTATTTTCAAAAAAGTGTCTCCTCAAAACGCATCAACAAAAATTAAAAACTGGAAGACGAGGCTGTAGCTAACTACCTGACGTCAGCCCGATTTGTCGAAACTCGTAGGAATAACGACGCAGGGGGAAATAACAAGCAAACGCACCGAGCAGCCTCGCAAAATCTGATCACAGCAGTTTGGGAAGAAAATGGCAGCAGCTGCTGACGACAACATCCCTACATTGAGACAAATGAGACGACCGTTCACTCACTCACTCACGCCGGGACAGTTAGAGTTACCAGGTAACCCAACATTCATGTTTTTGGTCGGTGGGAGGAGATTAGAGTACCTAGAGAAAACCCACACATGCACGGGGAGAACATGCTAACTCTACCCAGAACAGCTGCAGGCTGGGAGACGCTCCACATCTTTAAGCTGTGGGACAGCTATGACATCATGACTTTGTTCCAGGTGCACTACATGCAGATTAGTTGTTCAGGAGTGGCTCAAACTCAGTTTTTGTGTCTGAAGTTGACTTGGTGACATCAGGTTGGAGCTTCATCGATGGCTTTGTGTTGAGAGTGTGCACAGTCTCTGAAGTGCTCAGACTTATTGAACCTCCATTTTGGAACCTAAACTCAGATTTCCCTGGTTTAGGGAGTTTTTAGATAAACTCAGAGTTTATTAAACCTCTAATCTGGAATATTTGTATATTAAGAAAGTAAAACCCTTTAAGATTTGATTTGATATGACCTGAATGCTGCAGAATCTACAACAGTGGTTCTCAAGTACCCCTATCCAGCATGTTTTATTGTTTCCCTGCTATTCAGCAGATCTTCAGAAGATTGTTAATCACTCATTCATAAGGGTGTAAGAAAATTTCGATACACTGAAATATCGCGATATTTCATTTCCCGATACTGTATTGATATTCTAAAGCCCTGTATCGATTTTTTATTAAGGTTTAAAATGTCAACTTTCCT
>NW_013953255.1:73339-75431 GCF_001266775.1 Austrofundulus limnaeus
TCATATTACACACATACACAACACATATTACACACATACACAACACATCATAGTACACACATACACAACACATCATAGTACACACATACACAACACATCATAGTACACACATACACAACACATCATAGTACACACATACACAACACATCATATTACACACATACACAACACATTGTTGATGACTTTATGAGGTAATTTTGTGCTGATCTTGCTGAGCCTGGGAGGATTAGGATTAGAATCCAGTTTTAGGATTGGGCACACAAAGACTGAACTCTGAGGTTTTCAGATGGTTTTTCTGGCTGAAGTTTTAAAATTCTGGTTTAATGTTGACGTTCTGTAAAGCACTTCAGGTTCACACAAACCCTCAAGAAGCTGACCTTTCTCTGTAGTCTGACTCTGATCAGTACGTTTAGGGTAAAAGTTAGGTTCGGGGGGGTCAAACTACCAACCTTCAGAGCTGTGACACACCTATTTAATCTGTTCCAGGAGTCTACGGCCCCTCTGAGACCACGAGACTCTTTGGTTTTGTCCAAAACTTAGTATGAAACAAATTCTATTAAACAATTAACATTGAAAAACAAACAAAAGAAAAAAACATCTTAAATTTGATAAAATGAAAATGAAAAAATATATTTTTAATATGCAAAAATGCAAAACAGCAGTTTATTACAATCTTTAATTTCATAAGGTTCACATTTTTTTTTAATATCTAGTAGTTTTACAGCACCTATAGAGTTGTTGTCTTTATTTTAAGCTTTAAATACATTTGGTGAAATTTCATTTAGCCAGAAAAGAAGCAGGAACGTGTCTTTAATGTAAAAGTTGCAGACCCCTGTGACAGCCCCAAATATTCAGTATTACACACTCGGCCTGAGCTTAAAATAAGTTTGTCTTAATTAGTTTGTTTAACCAGGTTTCTACCATAGATCATAAATACAACATCTATACATATTTAAAGAATATGCAGACCAACGAGCAAAAACCAGAGCTCCGGAAAACAAAAGACAAAAACAGACAATTAAATTTTTTAAACAGCTCGAACCTGAAATGTATTTTTCACTTTAAAATGTCATTGGGTGCTATAGGAATATGAGGTATTGTTTATAAAAAAATGAAATGTCTCAAAAAGGAGAATAAAACAGCCTCATTAAAAAAGAACGTGCAGTACTATGTACTAAGTGTCAATGTGTAGCTCAGTATGGCCTGAAAAGCCAATAATGAAATTCTTGAGGAGAAAAACTAAATAAAACGGCATCGCTGTTTAAAAGACAGTAAACAATAGATTTTAACAGAAAAATCTGAACATTTGCTTGCAGAGGATGTAAAAACTTTTAATGACTGCTGTCTGCAGCTGAGCCCTGACCTGTGGCCATAAAGAAAAGCCTTTTTACAGTGAAAGTTGACAGGATGTCAGTTTTCAGTTGGATCAGATCAAACCTCATGTCACAAATCCACCCAAACACTGAGGTCGTTTTTAGATAAATAAGATTTAATCTGAAGTATTGTGCCGTCAGGCTGAACGTGCAGTGACACTGGTTCATATTAAACTAAACATGGTGTGTCTGTTCTCTTTGGCATAAAGTATGGCAGGCTGTTTTATTATATAATCAAGTCCAACTCCCATATACAGTATGTTCACTATTTTAGATTTCAGTGATGGCATTTCTCCTGGTTACTAACTTTCTAAGTAGTCAGAATTAAAGTTAAAGATATTAACAATCACAATTAAACAACCACTAAATACAATTTTAAGATTTACTGAGTCAAAACTGAAAAGATGTGTTGGACAGCCTGGATGTTTTTTATTTTTTTCATTACATGTGGTAACGTCACACACTTCTTTTCAACATTATATTAGTACTATGATGAGTTAAAGTTATCAGAGGGTCCAAACGTCACAAATCAAACTGTTCAGCTGTCTTTGATTCTTCCAATAAACTCATAGCTCCTTGTGGAAATCATTAAAATAATTTTAATGCTTTCAGTTTTGAACTTTGCTGCAGTGAAAAAAACACAGAACCCCAATAAAGTTTATTTTCTAAAGAGGGAGTTTTTGCAAAAAAAAAATATTTTTCATTTGACTAATGTGTAC
>NW_013953255.1:75531-79253 GCF_001266775.1 Austrofundulus limnaeus
TTAAGTCATGGATTATTTAGGTAGATTTTAACTTATTTTATTAGTAAAATTAGAATTTCTTTTTTTCTTTACACATTATTGTAAATATTTTTATTATGACCAGGAGAAAGTCTGTTATTGAAATCTAAAATAGTAAAAAGTGATAGAAAGGTGATTTAATTATATGATTACACAGCCTGCCATACTTGGTGCCAAAAATACCTGTTTGAATGGCTCGTTACCTAAACTACCATACTCTGTGACAATCTGATTTCTAATTTCTTTGCTGTTCAATAAATTAAAGCTACAGCGAGACTGAGATTAGAAAATATCTTTTTTCATCATTTTCACAAAGTTGCATGAGAGGATTTTTTTTTATTTTGTAAATTTGTCTTTAACGTTCAGGTAGTAAACTTTGAATCTACTTTTATGTCTTTTTGCTCTAAATTATTAGTGTCAAATATAGTTCACATCTGTTTGATAGGTGCATAAGGGGTGCTGTGAAAACCTGCACCACCAAGCAGGAGGCTGAAGGGGGTGCTGTAGCGCTCTCAGCACTCCTAGTTCCCATGGCCTTGTACAGGTACCAGAGTTTGTTTTCTGACTCCAATCAAGGCCAGTGCTTAAGAATTATTACTAATAATGGCATTTATTGATAATACAGCAGGAAATACAGCAAATGTTTGAATGTTTAGATTTAAATAAGGCTAACTGGTTTTGTTAGAGTAGATTGTCTTTTGTTGGACACTTATTTACTTTTAATTAAACTTAATTTACTGAAACAAAATGGCCTTTTAGCTTGGTTTTGTTCATAGGGAGAAATTGTTTTGAGGTTGTTTTTTTTTTTTTTTGTGCGCGTTAAATATTTCCATTGAACTGAAGATGGTCGAGTGGATGAATGAAAAATATTTTTTTCTGTTTTATTTAAGGGTGAGCTCACGTTCATGAACAGATCAGAAACACAACTCTGATTTATTAATATTATTTGTGCTTTTAGTGCTGTTTTTATTGGTTGAGTCTGATTGCAGGTTTGTATAACTGGGTCACTCAGAACAGAGGATAAACATCTTTGACCTTCATCACTGATATCTGAGTGTACTTTTTCTTTTTGACACCATCTCATGCTGTTTTTACATTGTTACATATGTACATTATTCTCGTGCTGATAATGCACCTCTCTGTATATACTGTTAGCATAATAAAGCTGAAATAAAGTTTTGAACTGAGATTAAAATGACGAACCACAATGTGTTTATTTCATGTTACAAATTATCTGGTGAGCGTGAGGTGCTCTTGCTCTCAGTGAATAAAGCAAAGCCACTTTCTGTATTTCATCTGACCTACAGAGAAGGCTCTGAACACGTCAAGCAATTGTGAAGAGTGTCTGACATCAAAGTGCACAACTTGAAGTGTTTGTTTTTAACACCTAAACCACATTCGGTGTGAACGCAGCATAATACTCTATCGGGCCATGCTTGTTCAATGCATAAAAAGTGCTGAAACCACCACATACTGAAGCTTCACGTATCAAATCTATGCTTCACAAATCACACTCTTGGTTTAAAATATTCTGCAATCAGTGTAGAATAATCCAGTCCAGGTTTGAGGTCTTTACATGTTTTAGTTTTTAAACTAGAGCAAATGAAAGATGGTAGTGAGAACAGGTGGAATCGCCCTTTAGCCATTCCTGAAACTTCAGGTTTTTTCTCATAAATTTACAAGATTTTTATAGTAAATTTCTGACTTTACCAGGTCAGAAAATATTTATTTATATGTTGCAAATTTCTGCCTTCAATTATAGAAATTTGAGGTTTGGTTTTTTTTTTGCAAATTTGCGATATTTCAACAAGATAATTTCCTGTTTGTTTGTTGTTTTTTTTTTTTCTCAAATTTCTGAAATTGATCTCAGAAATTGAGTTTTTTCTCACAAATTTACGACTTGGAGCTCAGAGAATTTCCTTGTTTTTTCTTGAAAATTTCTGAAATTAATCTCAGAAATTCTGGGTTTTTTCTCAGAGATTTGCTCTTTTTTTATCTGCAAAGTAGCTTTAATACACCGTCGTACAACGTTGCTTAAATGAACTGGCACAACTTTAAAAATGCACCAGCTTTTTGCTAGTTTTACCTTTTAGTTAGCATTTTGTTAGCTTTCAGTTAGACTTTTGCCTTCTAGCTAGCCTTTTTGATACATTTAGCTAGCCTTTTCAGACCGGTGATGTGCTGGCTCTGCTGTGCAGCAACACGTCTGATTGGCTAGCTTCTGACTCCTCCTAAAGCTGCCCTGATTGGCTGAAGAGCTGGGCTTAAGAGGCAAGCCTCTTCAGTGATTGGAGGAGCAGAAGGCGAAGAATCCAACCAGGATAGAGGCCAGCCAATCACCAGCGTCGATCAAAAGAAATGACCTCGCTCAGGCTACAACACTCATGATGTCATACAGCAGAGTCATGATGTCATACAGCAGAGTCGGTCAGGTCTCTGGGTTTGCTGCAGAAAACAGAAGAAGTTCGGCTGAGTTTGTGTGAGAGGTGGAAGAACAGGAAGCAAGACGAGAGCCCAGGTAATAAAACATCTGCTTTATTTAGACAGAACAAAGTGTTTCCTGTGGCAGCAGGTCAGAACAGCAGAGAAATGTGCTCACTGTCACAAAGAAAGACACCACAGGCATCAGTGATCCAGCACCTGCCAGGTATGACGCCTGCTTGTAGAAAAATATCTTAAAAAGAGACCATCAGGGATTTTAACAGCTCGTTAACTAACAATGTCGTTTTTTTTCTGAAGCAACTCAGCTTAACATGAGAACTGCTCATTTCAGAAAACACTTACTCCTTAACATTTTCAAATATTAATATTTTGCTGTTTTCAAAGTTATAAGTCATATTTAATATTCATTGACTCATTTTATAATGAATCGTAATCAAATTGGAACAAACTACAAACTTTACACTGTGAAACATTAAGTCAGGTACAGGTTTCTACATTTTACAGGCTGTGAAAAAGTGACCTAACTTTGTGTTTTTATGTTTAATATACGTCACAGAGTTATTTTCACAATGCTCAGAAGAACAATGCTCTACAAAAAATATTTTCTCTCTCTAGTTTGGTGCCTTTTGACTTCAGATGAGGTGAAAAACTATAAAAATACATCACAGGAGGACGTGCAGCCGATGGTGCTGCAAAGTTTTAAATAGAAAACATGAGTGCTGCTGATTTAAGTGGCAATAAGTTAACAGATCCCTGCAGACGTTTGACTGGAAAAGTACCGTTTATGAACTTACTTCATTAGAACGCCACGGTTGAACTATTTTTAATCAATATTGTGATATTTAATAAGTGAAGCTCATCGATCAGGCAGCTTTCCCAGCAGAAACAATGACTGTAGGCAGCAACCAGCTCAGCTGAAGCCACCTAAAGGAACAGGTTGACAATCAGGAAGTGGCCCATTAATCAAATCTCTGCTTCTTTAACAGCCTTCGTTTAATGCTAATAACGTTGGAGAACATAAAAGATGGAACAGGGACAGTTTAAGGTGAGAACAGAGACGAACTGCGATGAAAGGAGGACTTTAGGACGTTTAAAGGGGAACCTTAAAGGCACAGTGTGTAGGATTTTGTCAATTCTTTTAGCCAAAATTGAGATAATCACTAACGACAATAATAAAAAACATGTCTAATCATTGCAGACAAAGACCTTGTTTTATTATTTTTATCTTATAAAAAGCTGTTTATATCTCCATGGTCATGGGT
>NW_013953255.1:79628-85042 GCF_001266775.1 Austrofundulus limnaeus
GGACCAGGGAGGATGATTCAACCACTCAACCACTAGATGTCGCTGAAAACAACAAATCCTACACACTGTGCCTTTAAGAGGAGCCACACTGTGTGCAAGCTGCCCTCATGTTTCCACACAGGAAGAAAAACTAGTGATTGTTGCTGCAACGTAGGAAACTATCTGAGCTGCAATTAGCAACACAGCTTTAGTGAGGAATCCAAAACACCACGCAGCTTGCAGGGGTTTCATTTAACTTGCTGCAGAAGCTTGTCGTCTTGTTTAGAGTTTTAAAAATAAACTGCAACAAATTTTCTTTCAAAACAATCAGAGTTGAGGGCGTTTCTAACGCGTCTGTGCAGGTGGGAAAAAAAATCACGCCCATGATAAATTATTAATCTGCAAATCAAGTCATCTTCATTTCAAAAGAGCACTCTGACAGATTAAATTACAGATCTGGAGGAGGCGGAGGCGGGTGCAAAAGCTAGAATAGAGTTTTCAATTAGTCGTAATTTTCAAAAAACTTGCAGCACAAAATGTGTCTGCTCTTCTCACTGATTACAAACACTCAGTATTTAGTGACTGAACACTCAGCCCTACTGTTAGTTTCCTGTTTGTTATTTTTACATGTCAGTGACATAATATTTCTGGATAAACTATTTCTAGAAAAAAAGCAGCTTTACACAGAAGCCCACTTCAAAATGGTCAAATTACCACTTTAATTTTTTATCTAAGACCTTATTTTAACAAAAAATCTGTCCAAACATTTGTGTTCTACAGGTGAGGCGTAAAGCAGCACATCTTATGGCTGTGTTTGTTAAAGTTTGTACACCCGTGTGTGGTTCTCTCAGGGTTCTGCCTCCTTCAACAGATTCAAATGGTCACGAACAGAAAGGCACGGTCACTAATGTCACACAGGAGAACCTCTCTGTGAAAGGCAGCGTCACACTCTGAGCTGTGTGAGGAGTGCAAACGAAAAGACTACAACGATGCTAAAGAAAGAAAAAAAATCTATTTAAAGTTTAGAGTAGTGTTTGAATCAGGTTCGTTTTTTCCTTCTCCGGTGGAGAAATTCAGATTTCAGGCTTCATGTTTTGGTTTCAGGGCTCGATGAGTTCACTTCCTGTCCACAAACTGAATAAAGGCCGTCACCGTCTCATTGTAGAAATGAGTAAAGTATTCTCACAAGACAATAAATAAAGCACACAAGATCAGTTACATACTGGGCTTCTTACGACTTTAACGTAAACGTTATTTACACCGCAGTGCTGCCTGATCATTAAAGCACTGTGAATGTTTGAGCCAACATGTCTGGAAGGTGCAGATGTGGAACATAAAGTGAAAGTAGCACAACTTGAGCTTTAAGGGTAATACAATCCTGGACTCACACTGCACCAACAGTGGTGCACTAACAGTCGTAGTGGTGATTGCAGAGGCAGCAGGTCGTCATCAGAAAAGACCAGCTGTGGAGGTGAAGAGTGGATCTGAAAAAACAACAGAATCACTCCGTAAATCTGCTGTCTTTATATTTTAATACAAAATAATAAACCACACACACATTTTAAAGTAAACATCTTTGGAAAGGATGGAGTTAGAACCATTTTAAAGTAGACATATGTTTTTAAATCCTTCACTGTGCAGTGATATATGGACAATCATCCTAAGCATTATGTCCCAATCCAATATCAACATTAATATTGATCTGACATTAGTCAAAAATCAATCTGATTATATCGACCTGCATCTAAAATCTCCAATATAATCAGTCCTTTTTATTCATTTTATTTAATTATAAAATATTCTTAGGTTTAAGTTAAAAATGTATGTAACCCATTGAATAATAAATGGGTCAGTTTTTCTCTTACCTACTGTTATTGTTCAGTGTTTGACTTGATCAGGGCTTTGAGATTCTACACTATAAAATTAAGGATGTATTTAATAAGGATTTGAGGTTGTTTTTTAGTTTTTGTTTAGTTTTGTTTGTAGATCATTATTGTTAAAATTTATTTTTTGAGAAAAAAGGTGCAGATATAAGATTTTTTTTACTTTCTGTTTCCTTTCATTTTATTTGTGATTTATGTTTTTTATTGTACATAAATTTTGTTATATTTTTAAGAAATGAAATGAGTAAAAGAATAAATATGTAAAAATTGTTCCGATATCGTATCTGAAGTGACAAAAGTTGTATGGGGACATCCCTGCTAAACACACTGCTAAAGTTTTGACAAAGAAGAGGAATGTTTACGCCAGGGGTGCCCAACCAGTCCAGGTGCCCGCACAGCACAATCTTGCTGCGGAGCCTCTAGCGCCGGCTTTGAGCGTCGCATCCCTGAGTGGCTGTCTTGTTTGAAAGCTCTGGCTCTCCCCTACAAGGTGAAAGTTGAAAGAAGTCCCTGCGACATTCCCCCGCAGAGCAATAAGCGGAAAACCTCCAAAATTACGCACCGTCGGACCTCCGCCGGGGGTGGTTTTAGCCCCCCTCCCCGGGCTAGGAGCATCGGATCCCGGAGTGGCTGGTCAGGATTTAAAGCCCTGGTTCTCCCCTACAAGCTGATACTTGAATGGAGTCTCTGTGACGTTGCCCCGCGGAGCTATACGCAAATTATGCACGACTTAGTGCATTTTACGCACATTTTTTGGAGGAAATTCCAACCTTTGTTTGCTTCTCCTGCGGGCTCTGAGCATCGGATCCAGCAAAGTGAGATGATTTTGGAAAGCTGCAGTCCTCCTCTACAAACTGCAGGTGGTTCTTGGGACCTTCCCCTGCGGAGCTATTAACCAATGACCGGCCGAAAAAGGCGCTTTGGTGGGCGATATAGTACTCAATTTACTCCGGAGCCTCTAGCACAGCTCTGAGCATCAGATCCGGGTGAGATATAGCTCATTTTAATGTTCTGGATCTTCGCTACAACCCGGAGGGGGGTGCAAGTTCCTGGGACGTTCCCACGCAGAGATATAAGCGATCAAATGTCGCCGGGCGAGCTCCGGCGGGTGAAACGGCTGATTTCCAGCACGGGGCTGCTTGTGCTGATGCAGGGGGATAAAAGGAAGAGATCCAGTGAGGTGGAACCATGATCCTACGTCCAGAACCTGCTCTCCCACCTGGATTCAGCCAGAAACCCCTGGTGGGCGATATTTCTGCAAAAATGCATAAAATTCAGAAACCCACCTGATGGATCTGTTCCAGGCAATAAAAGGAACAGATCTGATCAGGTGAAACCGGTCCTGGAAGCTCAGCACTGGGTTTTATAGCTGCTTGCGAGAGAGTTTTATATTGTGTCCTTTGATTTTGGGAAAAAAATGGCGGCACTCTTATTGTAGCCATGTTGACCCTGATAGATAATTGTTTTGTTTTTCCTCCCCTGTATGGAGAGAAGAGAGGAGAGTTCTTTGAATAAATGGAGACGAGTTCCCGTGCTCCAAAGTTACTTGACTCTGTGGTTCTCACTGGGCAGGTTTTCAGCCCTCACACGTTACAGTGAGTACTAATTGAAGGAGGTAAAAAAAATTTATCCTTTTTGTTCGAGCATCACTTTTATGTTTCTCTGTCAGGAGTTAAGTAAGATGTTTATCTTTTTTTTGTAGGTAAATATTAGGGGTGCAACAATACATGTACCCGTATCAAACAGTGCTTTAGGTTCAATACACACTTGTATGAAACAATACAGATTTTTAAAATTTACTTTATCATCTTGTCTTCTGAAGATGCTGTGTTGAAGGATCAGTGGATCTGTGTTCGACTACTCCACCTAGGCTGCATTTTTGAGCACAGATCCACTGAGAAACTTGCTGTTTCAGCAACATTTAATTTAAAAACCTGGATTTTTGAGGTTAAACAAATGTTCATAATTAATTTAAATAAATTACGAGTTAAAAGGGGCGTGGACATTTCTCTTTTTTGTATCGAAAAAATATCGAACCGTGAGACTAAAGTATCGAACCAAATCGTGAATTTTTTGTATCGTTGCACCCCTAGTATGTATGTATGTATGTATGTATGTATGTATGTATGTATGTATGTATGTATGTATGTATGTATGTATGTATGTATGTATGTATGTATGTATGNTGTATGTATGTATGTATGTATGTATGTATGTATGTATGTATGTATGTATGTATGTATGTATGTATGTATGTATGTATGTATGTATGTATGTATTTCCACAAGAAACAACTGAACTCACTTTATAATTTATATTTCTTATTCTAAAACCTGTCCAGGCTAAAGGAAGAAAACTAAGGGTGTAGTTAAAAATGCAAAGTGTCAATTTGATGTTTTATTTGCTAATTAACTGTACATTTTTTGTATTATCATATACATTTGGATGAATTGCTTTTCATGCTCAGTTATTTTTGCTTTTTTGTGAGGTACCTACAGTTCTGTCGTACACAAGTGTGCAACAATAAAGTGTTTTCTAATAGTTATTTACATAGATATTTGTGTTTATTTACAAGTGAAAATAGAAGCATTAAAATCCAGGGTTCCTTTCAGCAGGGGTTTTAAAACATCTCTTCTAGAATTGTGTAATGTAAAACTGATGGTGGTGTAAACAGACATTGTTTAAAAAAATGCTACAACTCTTTCATGGTTTACTTTTGTTTTTTTCTGTGATGTTCTTGTTAAAGAGACATAACCAAATATTAGCAGGGGCGTATGTTTATACGCAAGTCTGTGTGGATTAAAGGAAATCCAGAGTAAATTTAAACTTGTGAACCTAGTTCCTGTTTATTGTAGAATATAGTATCCTGTTTGCTGATGGTGGTCAGAGGGTCTGGTGGCTCAGGTGCCTGGCAGCCCCACCTCAGTGTGCCCCATGGCTGCTGTGGCTACAGTGTAGCTTACCACCATCAGTGAGTGTGAACAGGTGAATGTGTGTAAGTGTAAAGAGCTTTGAGGTCTGGAGGGACTTGATAAAGTGCTATAAGTTCAGTGCATTTACCATAAAATTGAGCTGTTTGTTGTAAATTTCATCCTGGAAAAATAACGATTCAATTAAACCATTAAAGCTCAAAATCTAAATGACAATAACACAAAATATATCTTTATATTTAAAGGAGACCAATTATGGGTCCTAGAAATGTTTATGGTATGTCTGTGGGCTGACCAGACCATGTTCATTCAATTTAATGCACAAAATAATTCTCAGATAATAAAATTTCCCATTTTCTAGTTCTGCCTGCTCTGACTTCTGTTCAGCAGAGCTGAACAGAAGAGATTTTATGTTAATGAGCTCTGTTGGTAACGCCCTCCAAAAATCTGTTGACATTAACTCCGCCCTCCGAAGCCAGCGTTTCGGCTAATAACAGCAGAAGCTCCGTTGTACAACCATATGAGACCCAGAGGCAGAGTCGTGGTCCCAGCTTCTTTTTTTTTTCTCCCTCCTCTGCTCTGCGCTCACTCTGCATGCTGTTACCAGAGCAGGGAGCAGCAG
>NW_013953255.1:85362-87704 GCF_001266775.1 Austrofundulus limnaeus
ATACATTTACTTACAGTAAATATGCCCCTGGGTGCATTTTTTTTGGTCCTAGGACTGTTTTTTTAAGAAGTACATACCCAAAGTTGAGTAAAAAAAACTTTAAAAAGTGAATTTTGCATAATAGGTCCCCTTTAATAACAAAATGACTAAAAGTTTACATTTAATATGAAATTGGGGGAAATAAAACTTACCCTTTAATAAACTCTCCATATGCTCTTATTTAGACGAAGGATTGTCTCCATGATCTTTAGTGTCTCTCATTTCATCCGTCTCCTTCACGTCCTCGTCATTTCCTTCTTCACCTTCCTCCACACCGAGGAACACGCTCTGTCGAACGCTGACCGAGATCACCAACGCCTGGATGATGCCGTAGATTAAAGCAAACTGAGGGAGATACTCCTGGATCAGCCAGAGTAATCCGGCCATCCCAGCTGTGGACACAAAAAACATGGCCATGCCATGGAACCACAGCCTCAGCGCTCCCTGGACCCCCAGCACCTCCAGGACCAGCTTGGCCGGAGGGGACACGGTCCACAGGAAGGCGACGACGAACAGATCGAACAGGTGACGGAGGAAATTGAAGCAGATGTCGTAATGCTCGGGCACGATTTCCATGTTCCAGCCGTGCGCGAAGAGTCGGAAAGGAGAGGTCAGCTGAGAGGAGAAGGGCGTAGGAGACGGAGGAGGTGTTCCATAATCTGAGAAGTCCCCATCAATGTCATGTTCCCTCCGACCGTCACCTTTCCTTTGCCTCAGTCCTGACAGCTCAGGCTTTCTGGGCCACAGGTACAACGTTGGGAGATATCTGCTCCACCACTTGGGTTGTTGCAAAGCTGCTTGAGCCTCCAGTTTCCCTGCTCTGAGCTCTTCTATTTCCACAGGCTGCAGCTTCTCCTGGGCCTCCCAGAACTCCTCTGCTGCTCCGCTGTGGTCACTTTGTTTCCTCCACATCCAAGAAGTCCATCCTCTGAGACCCCAGCCGCCCTTTTCCTGTGGTTTTGGGGTCTCAACTATCAGAGCGGTGGTTTTCTCTGGTGGGCCATGGCTGCCCCAGGCGCGCACCCAGCCCCAGGCCCTGCCCAGCACAGCTGTCATGACTCTGTTATAAACTTAAGAGTGGTCAGTCCTTTGTTTCCCCTCTTTTCTTTGATCTAAAACAGTTCTTCACAGGGATTCAGCAGGCCCAAGCGACATGCTCTCCAGGTCATAGACACACCCGTAGGTGTGGGGAAACCAGTTCCACTGATTCGACGTGGGCCCAGGAAAATAAAACCGTGCTTTAATGAAGCAGACAGGTCTACAGAGTGAAGCTGTTGATCCTGGGAGCGGCTCCACATCACATCCAGCTAGCCTCCGGACTCTTAGCCTCGGCTACACCACAACTGATCGACCAGAAGTTCACCATTAGTTTGTATGAAGGTTAAAAATGTGCAAATATATGTTCCCAGAGTTCTGCAACACAGGTCAGTCCACGTGTCAAACCTGCAAATAAGAAGAAATGGTTTATTTATTTATTACACCTCCATAAAGTCCCTTATCACCGCCAAGTTAGCTAACACTGCACAGGTTGTCAGAATTAGCTAAACCGCTTTAAACAAACTAAAACATCACAGCTATTTAAGACTGAACGTTTTGTCGATGTCTTTAATTATACTGTTTGGTAAAAATATAGCCACGTTAGCTAGTAGTTTTCAGACTGATTGTTGCTAGCTTTGTTAGCGTCAATAACATAAACTAAGTTTCTTACCGTCGGTGAAGTCCGTCTTGTTGCAGTGAAGATGCTTCTGATGAAACGAACCAACAATTTACAGCTTTATCGACACGGTTTGTTACACAACTACACCCAAAACAGGCGAAGGCGGCAGAGCAGAGTCTACCTCACAAGACAACACTACCGGGACACAGTTCGACACAACACCGGTGTTACGTCAAGAAAGGTTCCCCCACGTCCACATCCGTCAGGGTCATTCCCTGCGAAAATTTAACAACTTCAAATCAAAACCAAACTATCAGGGTTTGATATGTGGTAACTTCTCTTGTTCCCTGCTGATATTTGGAGGAAATGAGCTGCAGTGATGTCAGCCATCAAAATGTCTATTATTTCCCCACAGGTTAGTGACGTCACTAATTTTCATTAAAATGCAGCCACACCAAATGTTATTTATCACTATGAAGTTATTCATGTGCAGCTGACACGATCAGCACAATAACTGCTGTTAATTTAAAAAAAAAAACACTATTTAACTTGTCTCTGGTTTTCACAAAGAAAATACTATTTAAATAGAGTTGTTACAATTTGAAGGGGATAAAAATGTTTGTCAAACACAAAGTTAGAACTAGTT
>NW_013953255.1:88445-90812 GCF_001266775.1 Austrofundulus limnaeus
TTTTAGATTCATAATAGATTTAGTACAGAAATCAAAAACTCGTGTTCATGTTACTCAAGTTAAATATAACAGTAAGAAGCACTGAGCCAGTGTGGCTGTAGCTGGACGATCTGACTCCATCCCAGCCTGAATTTCAGCATCTGTGAAAAGACAAAATGATTAAACATGTTTCAGATTCAACCTTGAATCTGAAATAAAATTAAATTACAAAGCAGTCTGATGGGTCTCAGTGCGCTGCGAGAGTAGACTTCAGTTAAAATCAGTAGAACCGAAACTCTGAATCATCATCGACCAATCAGACAAGTTAACATGAGTTAACATCACAGGGCTGTAGAAACACAGCATCTGTAACTGATACTTACACATATGGACACCATTCATCATCAGTGTGGATCACCTACAGGAACAAACCAGTATTACCATCATATCCAAACAAACCAAAACATTTCAGGAAACTCTCCGTGTTTACGTGTGTTCGGCCATTTACTGCAGACAATTTAATGTAGCAAATTCATTTAGTCAGGCAGTGTAGCTAACATCTTACCCTTTGGTTAAAATGACCATACTTAGAGCCTACAATATATAGGTTTCCAAAGTTGGGCTTGGGACCCAATTATGGGTCATGAAGCACCTTGGATAATCTCCAGAAATCATTTAAAGGGTAATAAAATAATTGCTGATGTAATATTTTCCCTATAATTATTACAAAAACACAAAATAAGTATAAATAAGTATTTATATTTGTGTTTAAGCTGTTTAGATTGTCAAAAAGCCTGTGTTTTTAGGGTTATTAACAAAGTTCATGTACTCAGACCAGTAATATTTGGGGTCACAAGTTTTTGCCATGGATATTTTGTAGGTCAGAAGATAAACTGTATTAGACTATCTGCAGTTAATGGATTAAACACTTCATTTCACTGTGGTTTTGTGGTCAGTGCGAGTGAAAAACAACTTCATGGTTTTCTCAGAGACTCTAGTCCATGAATCATCATCCCACATAACTCTGTTTGGACAGAGGTCTGCAGATTTCAGACTCACCTGGAGGAGTACACTCTGCAGAGGTGTCCAGTCAGTGTGGACCACCTGCACAGTAAACAACAACATTAGGCCCCGCCCCGCCTGCTCACACAGAGGAAATGTAAAAACATGCTTGCTCAGAACAGTCATGGCAGCATTTAATTATTACAGCAAATCATTTGGTGGTGGGACTGCCTGTTAAAACTTTATGAAAGCTGGATTATAGTTCTGTACACTCAACCATACACTAATTGTACTTAAAGCATCGGTTGCTGAACCCGTCTGCATGCCTTAAATCCAATCAATCTTCTTTATTTGACACTCAAATTATGAACATGCAGAAATTAATATTCTGTCATGTTGTCCAGCTGTGGCATTCTGTTATAACTCACCTCTTTCTGGCTGCAAACTTCGTAGTTTTGCATCTTCCAGCAGTGCACACCTGAAAAATGAAAGTTAAAAATAAAGATTCTTAGTTTCCATTTAAGTTAACGTTAAAGTTAAGGAGTGGATTTCTGTTAGTTTATAACATCATCAAGCTGCACAATATTATAGCTGAAATATGAAACTTAAATTGGTTTATTAAAATAGAGGTGTTTGCATGAATTGCAATGTAATTTAAAGGTTGTAGTAGTCTTAAACCACAACTAACAACTTGGTCGTAAATGCACTGAGCTACTGAAAAGCTTATCAGAATTTATTTTATTTTCAAACTGGGGTCTTTAAAATTTCTAAAACTACAAGATAAAGGTTATATGCATTACTTATGTTCAGTGCAAAACTCACCTTTCTTGGTCAACATTAAGTTTTCCAGGATGTTAGTGAATAAAATCACCATGGCCACAAATCGGGCTCTTTCTTCGCCATCATGTCTCACCACGTGCTAGCAGGGCCGCTACACAAAGCGGTCTTTCTTTCACATATTAACCACTAAAAAAACTGAGAAATTACTCACATTACGACTAAATATATTTAAAACAATCTCACGTTTTGTCTGGGCTGAAACAACTCCCTGACCATATCTTTCTGTGTCGCGCCATGGCCCTATAGACAGCCTGAAAGAAAGACTGAAGAGCTGCTGAAGCTTTATATAAGGGGTCCACAGTGACGAACTAAGGTGTCCTAAAAACTGCCTGCATACATAGTTTTTAGGACTCCTAAGATCTGCATTTAAAACACACGTATGTGTTTAAAATGCACTAGGTACCAACAACCAAAGGCTGTAGACCAGTGGTTCCCAAACTTTTTACCTTCTGGTCCACAAAATATCCATGGCAAAAACTTGTGACCCCAAATATTACTGGTCTGAGTACACGAACTTTGTTAATAACCCTAAAAACACAGGCTTTT
>NW_013953255.1:91115-96439 GCF_001266775.1 Austrofundulus limnaeus
ACTAAACATGGGCATAATAACAATTATTATTCTACAATTATCCATTTTAAAGACACTAACCTCACTCCTTTGTAACAAGTAAGGCAAAAATGTCATTAATTCAGAAAATCTTTTCAGGACCCCACCTTGATGTTTCGGGACCCCACTTTGGGTCCCGACCCCAACTTTGGGAAACACTGGTCTAGAGGTTTCCAAACACCTTCTAGCTTTGGCTACTCGGACGAGAGCTGCAAACATACAAGGGTCTCGCCCCGGTTATTAATCCGATTTATTTACATTGAGCCACAATAAAGAACAAGTCATTATTGGACTAAAATATTCTCATACATTATTTTAATGTTATTTATCTAAGAAAGCCAGCAGATTGCATTATATTTTCATTTCATTACAATTTCCCATCTTAAGCAGCTCATTGGTGACATAAAGGAACAACTTTTAACAGGAAGAGGCCTTTAGCAGAAACCCAGGATGAGCAGCTGGGGTTAGAAAGAACAGGAAAGAGACAAGCAAACACAGGACAGGTTATGGTGTAGTTTTACTATGGAAAGACAAAGGAAAACAAATGTTAATACTAGAAATAATTACAAATACAAACAAGGACAACAGAACAAGCAAAGACTGTTTCTCTGCTTCAAAAGACCTGATTTGAATGAATGAGTGACTATCAGGCTTCTGCATTTTAATTTAATTTTTTATTTTAATTTGTAATATAATAAACCATTATTCAACACTTAATTTAAGTTGATTAATTGTTTGCGTCCCTACTTTTTTTTTTTTTTTAAACAATTATATATTGGAATACAAGTGAAATGACAGAAAGACGCCTGCATGGGTAATGACTTCTACAGTGGACCTTTTTAAGAAATATTCCCAAAATGTATATTTGTTTTGGCAGCATTCAAAGCTAAGTATTTATTTGAAGAAAGACTACTGAATTATAGATTAACGGGTATTTCCTCCCCTTGAACTAGACCTGTTACTTTTTTGTATTTTTGCTGTAGCTTTGCACCTGTCTTTAAAATATGTTCAAGTTATAATTACCTCAAAACTGTGATTTAGCAACTCAAAATGCTAACTTATAATGCCTAAAGCTATCCTATGAATAATGTTATCTCATACTTAGGACTACATAAGACTTTCACAGTTAAGAGACATAAGTGTAAGATAGTAGCTCAAATTTAAGATTTGACCTTTTACTTTATTGCCTATTTCATAATTAAGTAATACATTTGAGCTAAGGCTATGTCATAAGTTTGAGATACTAACTTCTACTTTTGGGCTAGAATATCCTGTTTATGAGGAATTAGTTGTGTTTATGACAGAATAAATTAAATTATGAGATGCTGTTATGATTTTAATTGAATTTAATTTAGTTTTGGTGGCAGCACGGATGTCAGTTGGTAGAGCTGATGCCTTTCAGCGAGAAGGTCGCTGGATCAAATCCCGGCCCGGAGACCTTTCTGGGTAGAGTTTGCATGTTCTCTCTGTGCATGTGTGGGTTTTCTCTGGGCACTCAGGCCTCCTCCCACAGACCAAAATCATTAATGTTAGGCTAATTGGTAAGTCTAAATCATCTCTAGGTTTGTCTCGTTTGTTTATCCCAGTGATGGACTTGTCCAGAGTGTACACTGCCCCGCACACAGTGACTGGATATGGGCACAGTGACCCCTGTGACCCTGAAAGGAAGACGTGGGTATAGATAATGGTTGGATGGAGGATATAATTTTACTATATTAAGTCATAAATATAAAATGATTATTTGTAAACATAAGGTGGTTAAATCGCCATTTGTATCATATTTGCTACGCAGGATTCTGTGACCAATATTGTATCAATGACATCAACATTTTCCTCAAAAACCTGCTGTATATCATGTGAGACCTGTAGTCTTCTCTCTAGTGGATTATCACTGTACTGCAGGAAGTGGAACTAATGTTTTTTTCTTCTTTTTTTTTTTTTACCTTTTCAAAATGTCTGCTGACATGACGTCATCCACACTTTTTTTTTTCAGGAAAAGTTTTGCTAATTTTGGAGAATTTATGGTAAGAATAACATTAATATTGTTTATAATTTTTTAAATAAATACTTTCTGTGTTGAAACAATACATAATTACTTTAAAAAATTTTTTATGGTACAGTTAAACCGTGTTAAAAATTTGTGTATCAAACTTGATACAGCAGGTGCTCCAGTCCTGAAAGTCATGTGACATTTTAGTAATTTAATCAACAGTATTCTTGCCACAACACAAACACACATTATTTTGGATGATTGATTAATTACTGAAATGCCATTTGAAAACACATTTAAGCTATTTTCAAAGTGGTTCCTTTGAAATTATAATCTCTACGCTGTACTGACTAATTATTTATGTGCATTTTTAGAAGTCAAAGAGAACTGAGGAAGAAAAAAATAGAAAGTAAGAAAATGTCATCAATATGATAATAGATGGCAATTTTTTATAAAGTGTAAGGTACATCTGTGCCTGATCAAGGACAGAAACTGTTTTTGTGCCTACCACCAAGTAAAATAACTGGCTGTAAAAAGTTCATTGTTAAAAAAAACAACAACAACAAAGAAGTAAACTTCCTAGAGTGTGTTAAAAGTTATTGGCAAAACTGTCTTTTCATTTTTTAATTTAACTTTGTTGTGAGCAAAATGTTACCAAAACAGCCCAGTGTATCAGATTTGATACAAAAAATATATCATAAAGCAGGGGGGCCCAAACATTTTCCTCAAGAGGGCCAAAATGAAAATGAATTCGGGGCTGCGGGCCAAATGCAGTAATATAATACATGAAATACAAATACTTTTTTAAGTAAAGTCCTTTATTTTTAACAATTAAGCTAGAAGCCAGTGTGGTGGCATGCTTTTGTTTTAGTTTGTGAACTTGGAGAAAGTCTGCCATACGTTCAAGTAGCAAAAGCTCATGAGACATTTCATAAATTGATAAAATATGAGTTTTGTGGCCTTGTAAAGTGTGAAAATCTACATGTGTGGTTAAATCTAATCTAAATATCTCGTTACTTGTATTTCATGCTTCAGGTTTAATCTTAATATATCAAAGATAAAGTCAGCACCATGAGTGAAAACTATCTGCACTACAGTCCCTTATATAGTCACTGGGCCAATGGATGAAATGACGAAGTGGAAACTGTGTTTCTACATACAACGACAGGTTACAGACTAGTAACTACTCAGCTGCTGATGAGCCAAATCAAACGGCTTGGCGGGCCAAATTTGGCCCGCGGGCTCCACTTTGGGCTCCTCTGTCATAAACAAAGTGATGTTGCAAAAAAATTGGATTTTGTTTAAATGTCCAATAAACATGTCGGTTCTAAAAAAAATGTGAATTTTCTGACTATTTTAAAGTATGGAAGCCCATTTCCGCCACCCTGATAAAAAAATAAAACTTGTATCATATTTATGACTTAGCTATCTCATAATTATGAGATGCTAAGTCATAATTATGAGATACTAAGTCATAATTATGAGATACTATCTCATAATTATGAGATACTATCTCATAATTATGACATAGTATCTCATGAGATACTATCTCATAATTATGAGATACTATCTCATAATTATGACTTACTATCTCATGAGATACTATCTCATAATTATGAGATACTATCTCATGAGATACTATCTCATAATTATGAGATAGCTAAATCATAATTATGACTTATGATAGTATCTCATAATTATGAGATAGCTAAGTCATAAATATGATACAAGTTTTATTTTTTTATCAGGGTGGCGGAAATCGGCTTCCATATTACAGGGTTTATACAGTAGGGTTAATAATAATTTTATTTATAAGCCATAATTAGTTGTTTTGAAGTGGCACAAATGGGCTTCCGTAGTCCTGTCCTTTTAAATGTTTTTAAATAGTATCTTGCATTCTGTTTTGTTTTAATGAGGAAATTATTAGAAAAAATGCCTGCAGCTTTTAAACCCTGCACTGCTGACGTCAGTGGTTTTGTAAAAGATGCGCGGCTGTTCTGGGCTGGACGGGAAAGTCGTTTCTACGCCCCGTTAGCCATTAGCTCTTATTAGCTCTTAGCTAGTTCACCGGTGACACGCAAGGAAACCGCACGCGCTGCCGTCACCGAGGTCAGCGAGACGGAAGGAAAATGGCGACGGTCTACGAGAGATATAATTTGTGAGTAGATATGGTTTATTTTCGATCGGCCGCTTCACTTCCATGTTCCGTCTTTTGTCCTGCTGTGTGCCGGGCTGTTCGGAAGCAGAACCTCCGAGCTGCGGTGAGAGGAGCTCGGTGTGAAGTTAGCTGACACTGCGGCTGAAGTTACAGGACCCAGTTCCATTCATCTTTATAAACACAAACCTGCTGGCGTTACATGTTCAAACCTACTAAATGCTCTGTTTCTCCAGCGGCCATGTTTAATTACAAAGGAAGTTATCCGTGTACCCTGATGTTTTTAGCAACGTTGACGTGGACACATCACTCAGCAGCTTCACTGTACGGAAGGAACAAACTTTGGCGACAAGTCAATTCATTTATAAAACCTGACAACTGTGTACTTTTCCCGTCACACCCTCCTTTTTACACATCAGTCAAAATGCGAGTCACCCAGTCTTACCAGTCCTCCGCCCTCTCTCCTGTATGATGGGATGTTCTTCCAGTTTGGACATGAATCAACACTTGAACCCGTCCTGACTCACAACAAACAGGGTCTGTGTTGCGTTCAGGTGCCCATGTTCAAACTGGCCTACATTATACAAGTGTGTCACTGCAGCAGCTGACGTGTGTCTACACACACACATGACTGGAGCAAACAGCAGGCCTTGTTTCTCCTGCAGGGATTTGACCCCGCTGCTGCCCTGGGGTCAAAACGACCCAGTAGGCCTGAGTTAAAGCTGTTGCTCAACCAGTTTCCATCTCTGCTTCTTGCAGTGGTTTCAAGTGGATGTATGTGGAACAGAGCTGCAACTAACGATTATTTTAATAATCGATTAATCTGTTGATTATTTTTTCGATTAATCGGCCAAATCATTAAAACGCTTAATTACATGAATATGAGTAGATATATATTAAGTTAACTCCTTAAGGATGCAAGTTGTTGTTAATGAATTAATCTGAAGTTGATTTATCTTATAGAATTATTAACAATTAATTAATAAGCAGACATTTTTTTTAAACTGGAGTTTTCTCTTGAATCGAGGGTCTTCCCATAAAATGAAGGATTTTTTTTTATAATCTCCTGAATTAAAAAACAGAAGCACATAATAATATTTTAACTATTTATTTTGCCAGCTGTATTAAAAAAATGTGTATTTCTCCTACATGAAACATAAC
>NW_013953255.1:98378-100174 GCF_001266775.1 Austrofundulus limnaeus
GAGTAAAAGTCTTAAAGTATCCGATATTTTTGTACTTAAGTATTAAAAGTAAAAGTATTGATTTAAAATGAGCAGTTAGATTTTCTGTAAGGTCATTTATTAGGAGGTGACCTCCTCAAACACTGCAGAAATGACTTTATTGTATTAAAATAATGAATTAATGTTAAATTTAGGATGGATAGTCCAGCTGTTTCAGTTTATATTCATATATCAAGGCTGCACAAAACTTTTCCCCAAAATTAAAATCTATCTGAGGGCTGCGGCCAAATGTAATAATATAATTCATGAAATACAAATACTTCTTAAGTACAGTCCTTTTATTTGAATGATTCTGTGCTGCTGGAGTGTGACAGGATTTGTTTGTGTACAAACTGATACACTATCAGAGTTTTATATATTTATACTTCTCATTCAACCACAGTTAAATTCACTCTGTCTAGGAGGCACAGTTTATGTGGTTAGTATTTATTTTTTACAATAACAAGCTGGAATCAAAACAAGCAAAAAATATGAAATAAAAGTAAAAACTTTCTACTTCTTGCTTTAAAAAAATGCTGTTTAAAAAAACATTGTTTTAAAAAAGTAGAAAGTACAGATAATTGTGTGAAAAAGTAAAAAGTAGGCTGAAAGTTAATTGCTCAAGTAAAGTACAAATAACCAAAAATTCTACTTAAGTACAGCAACAAAGTATTTGTAGTTACTTTACAACTCTGATGGTGATAGCATCGGGGCTAACAGCAAAGCTAACAGTCTAAGCTGAGGTTCTTCTTCCATAAAGCAGCCTCGCACCGAGGACCTATCCACGTCATCATTTACCCAGAATGCTTTGCGTGTAAATAAAATGGCTCCATTCGTGTAATATATTTTTAAACTTTTAGTTTAAAAATGATAAAAACTGAACATCCTACAGTATTTTTACAGTCTTTATTTTACAGTTAAAATATGTTTATCAAATAAAGTCTAATGTTACAACTAATCAGGGATCCCTTTAAAAACTTCACACTGTTGTCAGTTCCACATTACACAGTTATTTACAAAGAATCTAGACATTTTATTAGAAACACAAACAGCAGCAGCGTTTCTGTGCAGCCTGGAATCAAATCGTGTATGAACTTTATTTCAAGTGTTTTAAAACTACAGTGATTTTTTTATAAGTGGGTCAGCTTGGACTGTATTGAAAAACTAAAAATTAATTGCTCCGTCTTTCAAAGAACAACACCATCTTAAACATCCTCAGAGTTCATGCAAACACTGGTCGTTCCAGTATTCTATTCAGGCACAATTATTCTGATGATCGTGCTGGATGTGACTTCAGGCTGAAGCAGATGTGCTACAGCTGGAGTGCACAGAAACCAGGTGACCGTGTGATCGACTGGAGAAGCTAATGGCTAACGCTAAACGGGTAAAACTCTGGGTTTCCCATTACTGTACATGTTGACAACAGAGCAGAAAAAAAGGACTGATGATGTAGAAATCATTAAAACTATTAATAATAATATTAACACAATAATTATTAATATTTTACAGTTTATATAATCTATCTAATGTTTTAAATAATGTCAGAAAAGCTGTTTGTTTTATGGATTTATTAACAGAAGATAAACAGGAAAACGTCTCATTTTACAACAAGTCAGCAGATTTGATCTTATTTAGCTCAATGTGATCTGAGCAGAACATAATGTAACAGTTTAAAATTAAAATAATCTTATAAAGTCGATGTAACACAAACTATTAAATATTACTTTGTCCTCTGATTAATATTTAGACCTACAAAGTGTAAAATAATATAATAAATG
>NW_013953255.1:100718-101930 GCF_001266775.1 Austrofundulus limnaeus
CTTCAGGTCTGGTTTAGATCATTGTTATTTATAAATTATATATTTTTCTGGTATAAATCTGCTGTTTTACATGATTGTTGAATGAAATTAACATTATTATTTATTTATAGTAAAAACATGACAGATAATCTGTGAAACAGATCCAGTTCAGCTTGTTGTTTATTAGTTTCTATGGAGGCTGTGAGCTGTTGACCTTTTAGGACGCCGTTTTTGCTCCTCCATCCTGTCACAGACACTAACAGTGGACGGGATGGGCGGGGCTCAGTCTAGTGATATTTAAGTCTATGATAAGTTCACATATAGCTAATGTTATATACCCATGGCTGATGATGTGAGTACTTCTGTTACACAGATTTAGGATGCTGTGAGAACAAAAGCTAACTCTTGAAAGTACTGAGTAAGGTTGTAGTGCATTATTTTCTGTAGCTTTGCCCACTCACTAATCGCTACAAAATGTTTTATTGTTTAATCGTAAAGGGACATATCCTGCAAAATCTACTTTTTCTTAGCCGTTAAATGCAATTTTTTATGTACTTGGTCTCTAGGAGGAAGAAAAGTTGAATTCAGTCTCTCCTGGTGCTGCAAAGATATCTTTATATTCTGTTTGGTTCAGATTTTTCAGCCCGTTCAGTTTTCTCTATTTTCTATGACATTTTTACGTGTATTACGTCAAATTATCTGCAAAATAAATAAAACGTGTCTGCAAGCTAGAAAACGTGACCCCCTCTCAAACCGGAGTGGACCGGTCTGGAAGCAGGAGGGGGCGGGGCTTGAAGCCTCTTAAAGGAACAGTAACAAAACGAGTTGCTTTGAGACACAGCAGAAAAGTGGTAAAAGAGGAGCTGGTGAAGTTAGAATAAGGAGGATCTCAGACCAAATCATTGTAGTTCCACTTTATAAAGACCCTGTTTGAATGGTTTGAATGTGAAAAGGAAGGATTTAAAAGCATGATATGTCAACTTTAATAAAAACATATATAAATATCAGGAGTTAGAGTATTATTTTATTTTGGTCTGGATGGGATTTCTTGAGTAAGTATAGTTTGATTAGAAATGCAACAAGTAAACAAAGTCAGATAAAACTGTAAACAATCCCTAATTTTTTACAAAACATTTTAACTTGTTTACAACAAATTAACTCTTGTTGTTTTGTTTGTTTTTGTTGTTTTTTTCCTCTTTTTTATTTTTTAGTTAATCATTAGGGTGTTAAATC
>NW_013953255.1:103490-104972 GCF_001266775.1 Austrofundulus limnaeus
ACAATAACAACAGCTTTTTGACAAGTTTAAAATTTCTTTAAAATACATTCAAAATGTTTAAAAATAAACTACAAAAATAAATTTGATAAAGTGCAAATTAAAATATATTTGTACTTGCAATTGTGTTTGATAATGTTGTGAACTTTTAAAACAGAAGCTGCCCTTCATATTAATGAAGAACTTTGGTGTTTTTTGTCGTGTTACTTTCATTTTTTATTCTACTTTTCATTTAAAATAGGTTTCCACTCTCGGCAGGTTTCTAAGGTTCTTCTTCTACTTATTAAAAAAAGTTGTTAAACATCTGAGTGGTGCACTACTGCTACTAGTGGTGAGAAAGTGTATTGCACCTAATTCAAAATCAATAAGGTTCCTCAGCCCTCTGCGGCCCGAAGTTAAAAACGGTTGTTCTTTTGAGGCCCTCAAGGTGGCACTCATGGCCTACAATTGGGCCGCGGCCCATAGGTTAAGAATCTCTGGTATAAAATATCGATCAAAACAAAATGTAAAGATTTGTAAATCTCAGAAAACCATATGTTATTGGAACACAACAAACATATCAAAATTGTACAGTTTTTCTGAAGAAATTCTGTAATTTTACTGGACAACACTGCATAGGCTCAGGGACACTTCCACAAATGTAAACACAGATTACTGTGCTGTTTCAAACTCTGTCATGCACAAAGAAAGCCAAATATGAACACCATCCAGAAATGTGTCTTATCTTTTCTGAGCCAAACTTTGGGATAAATCTTGTGCCAGCAGGAACTGAATCTGAATTGCTCAGATTTAATCTGAATGTGCATAATTTGAAATTGAATGCATTGGTTTGAAAATGAATTTTACTAAATTGAAACTGAAGTTTTGTATCTGAATTAATTTGCTTTGAAACTGTATTTTGGTTTATTAAAAATTCAGTTTGACTACTTTCACTGTCAGTTCCATAATTCAGATTTTTGTGTCAAAGTGGATGGATCAGTCAGCAGCAGCATCTGACCAATATATGATCCAAGATGTGATGTAAATGTAACATTTTCTACATACAGGTAAAAATAATCACTGCAATAAAAAAAACTTTGTTTTTGTCACTTTTACAGTGGATTGCATCAACTCTGTTACACACAGAAGGGAAAATTCATCAAAGTGAAACATAAATCTGTGGATCTGTGTTTGATTACTCTGCCTGGCTTTCTCAAGGACCAGGATGTGACACAAAAATCTGAATTATGGAACTGAAAGTGAAAGTAGTCAAACTGAATTTTTAATAAACCAAAAAACAGTTTCAAAGAAAATTAATTCAGATACAAATCAGTTTCAATTTAGAGAAATTCATTTTCAAACCAACTCATTCAATTTCAAATTATTCACATTCAGATTCAATCTGAACAATTCAAATTCAGTTCCTGCAGACACAGGATTGATCCCATAACTTCTGCTCTTTTCTTTCTGCTCTATGATGGAAGTCACAGCTGATATTATTATTAT
>NW_013953255.1:106460-108581 GCF_001266775.1 Austrofundulus limnaeus
TTTCTCCATACAGGAGGCGTCTTGAAGCTGTCATTGACAACAAAGGCTTTTGTACAAAGTATTAGATCATTAGATCATAAAAACTTCATTTCTGGACATTTATGGTTTGATTTCTTTGTATGTATGGATCACTTGGGTTGTTACCAACATCTGGTGAAAATTTCATGTCATTAGCACCTCTAGTAATATATTTACTGAGAAAAATGGTGACATGTTCAATACTTATTTTACCCGCTGTAAGTTTCAAAACAACATCCAGATGTCTTTTTCAGGGTAAGCCTTGCATTTTACAGCAGGAGGTTGGTATACCACAGACTGCATCCATTACAACAGCATGACTGTAGTAGAAGAGTCAGGATGAACCGAACTGAGAACCGTTGGCACTCTGTGAAACAAAAACTCTGGTGAAGATCCAGGACAGTAAAAAAACACCTGCAGCGTCAGTGATTACTTAAAAATAGAGATCTCAAAAATGTCCATGTCTGAGCAAGATTTGCCTGAATATAGTCTGGATGTTTTTATCCAGTAAGAAAAACAGAAAACATTTAGTGGTTTATGAAACCTGACGTAAACGTACAGTATGAGCAGCTTTGTAAACATGAATGGGGGAAAGCAATACTTTTTACAAACTCTAACATTTGGTCTGTACAGTTTTTAAATATTAAAAGAAGAGAATGATCTGTACTAATGTTGTTCCCTCACTTTACCTCACACAAGTCTACATGATGGCTTAAACGTTCTAGAAGGGAAGCTTGATTAGAAATGACCTTCAGTAAGGAAAGCATAATGCAGTTATAGAGATGGAAAACTTGCATCGATCAAACTCTACATCAGTGGAGTGTTTGGCATCATTTTAAAGTATCTCATGAGTTATTCTAAAAGCTGCCTCTGTTTTTTCTTTCTAGTCTCAAGAGAATAAGACGTTCCTGTCCATGATAAACAACGTGCTGACTACAGATGGCTTCTACTTCTGCACAGACTTTGATCTGACACACACACTGCAGCGACTGGCCAACACCAGTCCAGACTTCCAGGAGATGAGTCTGCTAGAGAGGGTATCGGTCTTTATAAAACTTTAGGTTTTATTTCTTTACTTATAACTGTAGTCTTCTGCATTTAAGTGTCTTTGTTGGGAAATGATGCAATGAGCCAGATGTGTTCATGAGTTTGTCTTTGTAGTAGTAGAGCTCATAGACAAGAGTTATTTGTTAGGGAACCCTGATTCATTGTGACATTAGATATTATTTGATTAAGATTTTAAAACAAAGACTGGCTGTATGCTTTTAATACGTTTTCAAAACATTTCTCATCACGTGATGAGCCGTTTTATGAATGCCGCAAAGCATACCTGGTGAATTATAACACCAAGTCCTCGGTACGAGGCTTTTTTTTCCCTTCTGGTCTTAGGATGTGATGGAGCTCTGTCCACACTAACAGTCAATCTGACATCAGCCCTCGTACTAATACAGTATATACTGTTTAAATTCCATGGAGGTTATATAGAACAGCTGGAGCACAGAAACCAGGTGACCATGTGATCGACTGGTGAAGCTAATGGCTAACGCTAAACAGGCAAGACTCTGGATTTCCCATCACTGTACATGTTGACAACAGAGCAGACAGAAAGGACTGACCATGCAGAAATCATTAAAAATATTAATAATAACATTAACTTAATAGTTATTAATATTTTACAGTTTATATAATCTATCTAATGTTTTAAATAATGTCAGAAAAGCTGTTTGTGTTATGGATTTATTAACAGAAGATAAACAGGAAAACGTCTCATTTTACAACAAGTCAGCAGATTTGATCTTATTTAGCTCAATGTGATCTGAGCAGAACATAATGTAACAGTTTAAAATTAAAATCTTATAAAGTCCATGTAATCACTGTTATTTATTGAACTAGTTAGCAGATATTAGCTTGTGGAGCATTTATACAGAGTTTAGCTCTGTTGAATCATGTTACAATTTAACACAAACTATTAAATATTACTTTGTCCTCTGATTAATATTTAGACCTACAGAGTGTAAAATAATATTATAAATGATTAATATTTAGACCTACAGAGTGTAAAATAATATCATAAATGTGTCTGATTTATATTTAGACTTACAG
>NW_013953255.1:110234-112857 GCF_001266775.1 Austrofundulus limnaeus
CTGTCAACGCTCTCTGGTTTCATTTAAAAGAGTCGATCATCAGATATTGTCCAAGATTAACCTTCAGGGTGGATATAGCTCGCTAGCAGCCTCGCACTGGCAGAGGAAACATCACCATTTAACCGGTATGCTTTGTGGTGTTAATAACACAGGTCTACCGTATTTTTAGTAAATGTTTATCAAGTAATGTCAAATGTTGTAACTAGTCAGGTTTCCCTATAAAAGGATCAATTATTATTCCTTTTCACACAGCAGACACATCAACAATAACAATCTGAAGTCACAACACAGTGAAAACAGAGATGTACACAGTACTGTAACTTCATTTAAAGAAACAAGTGAAATAGGAGTTCCATGAGTATTCAGAGCCTTTTCTTAGTCCGGAGTTGAACCATCTTCGACAGCAGTTCTGGTCTAGTTTTTCTGGATTTGATGCAACAAATGTTGCTCAGCTGACCAGGATTGGTGGATTTTCATCCTGTCACTTCTGTGAATCCTGCCAGGCTCAGTCTTGTTTAAGAGATGTTTTGGTGAGCAGCCAGTTTCAGCTCTCTCCACAAATGTTTAATAGGACTGTCTGGTTTAGTCTAGGACATTCTGCCCCTAAACCACATCTGTGCTGCCCTCTCTGTGTGCTGTGGCTCAGTGTTTTGTTGGAAGTTGAACTTTCAGCCATTCTGAGGTTCTGAACTCTGTGGAACAGGTTGCTGTCAACCCTGACCCTCTGGGTGCTGAGAAGTCCTGTGTTTTTCCTCCAGATATGCAGTAATGTTTAGAACTGAGGTCAAACAGCTCAGCCCTGATTTCATCAGACCAGAGGATCCTGTTCCTCGTAGTCTGAGTCCTTCAAGCAACTTTCATGTGTTTCCTGCTAAGGAGAGGCTTCTGTTGAGCAACTCTACCATAAACCCAGATCAGTGGAAACCTGCAGTTCTGGTTATTCTTCTGGGACTTGGTCCCCAATCTATACAGGATCTCTGAAACTCAGTGAGAAGTGAGCATCAGGTTCTCTCTGTTCGGTGTGTTCAGGCTGTTGGAAGAGTCCTGTTGCACCAAAACTATCTGGAAATCAGAGGCCACTCAGAAGCTTCAGTGCAGCCAAATCTAGTAGTTTTCTCCAGATCTGTGCCTTGAAACCATCCTGTCTCTGAGCTCTGCAGACACTTCCTTTGGCATGTGGTTTTTGCTCTGATTATCAGACCTTCTATGAAGTTTGCATCTTTCCAAATCTTACCATGGGTAATTTAAACCAAAGAAAGTGTTGAAACATCTCAGCAGAAATCAAGTGAAAGTAAAGAGTTATTGCAAAAATCCTGAATACTCATGGAGATAATTAAATATTATAATAATTCTGATTATTAAAAATATATTTAGAAGAGGTGTGTTATAATTTAAAATCATGATTTTAAAGTCTTGTGGGATGCATTTTGGGCTGATTTGCTGAATTGTTTGTGATTTTGAAGGCAGATCAGAGGTTTGTGTGGAACGGCAACCTGCTGAGAGAACTGGCTGGGCAGCCAGAGGTAACTGCTGGTTTTCTGTAAGAAATCTCCTTTATTATATTCATCACTTAATTATAACTATTCCTCCATAGCTTCACAGGTTTGCCTTACCTGTTGTCCATGGATGTATCCTTTTTTGCTTTGTGCTGTTTAACATTTTATAATCAGTTTTTGTTACACAAAACTGCAAATGATTTAAGATAACAAAAGAAAAGGGCTAAAACCTTTCTTTAACTTCCCTGGTGCAGTCATTGTGATAAAACTGTGTCGTATAAATGGGAAAATCTTTGAGTGGATCCTCATATCCAGGAGAAGCTGCTTCCGGGCCGGCGTCAGATACTACGTGAGAGGTAAAAGTTTTTGTTCAGGTTTAAATTAAGGTCATTATAACCTTAGTAGTAATAACTCTCAGTAGTAAAAAAATAACAAAACAGAAGTTCATTCTGTTTAATTTACTCAGCAACAAATCACAAAAGAAATTCAGGGCATTTTGCAACAAAATTTCAATTTAAAGGAATAGTTTGGCAGCTTTATGGGTTAAGGTTTTGTGAAAAAGTTTTAAAATGATGTCCAAACTGAAGTAGATGGCTTCTTGAACTGGCTCACTTGGGAAAAATAAAGTTTAAATGTGAATTTATACTTTATTAGACATTAGACATCTGTTTTCATTCACATGTTAAGATAAAATACAAACTAAAGACAGTGAAATTGTACCAAAATAAGATTGCACATCCCAACACAACTTCATTGATGTTGTAATATGAAAGTAACAAATGATTAAAAATTGTTCAAAGTCCATCCTCACCACCACAAGTAGTAGGGGTGTAAGAAAATATCGATACACTGAAATATCGTGATATTTCATTTCCCGATACTGTATCGATATTTTAAAGCCCTGTATCGATTTTTAATTAAGGTTTAAAATGTCAACTTTCCTGCCAGCCGTTCATTTTTATGTTGTAGTTCAGCCTCTGACCACTAGTTGGCAGCAGTGAGCCAGCCATTTGGCTCCTCTACCTCTTGAGCGCCAGAGAGTAAGTGTAGCATTTAGGGCTGTGTATTGGCAAGAATTTGGCGATACGATACATATCATAACAGAGGGGTCACGATACGATACATCC
>NW_013953255.1:112875-115426 GCF_001266775.1 Austrofundulus limnaeus
TGAGGTAAGGTTACAAACAGTTACTTATTTGTCAGAATGTCTGTATTTTAAACCAAATTAAGTGTCTCTTGCACTTTTTTTCCAACTTTAGTCAGCCTTCACGTTACAGAAGGCTAGCGCATGTCTATGTAATAGAATTTTCTGAGACAATAAATTTTGGTTTTTCATTTTTTTCCAGTAAGAGGTTTTTATTTAATAGAATTTTTGGACCAAAAAAAAATCGCAATATATCACCTTTCTTACAGTATCAAAATATATCGGGATATATCGTATCATGACCCGTCTGTCATGATATGTATCATATCATCAAATTCTTGCCAATACACAGCCCTAACCAGTAGAACCGGTAATCAAGATTTATTAATAAGAAGAGAAATGGATGTTTATAGAAATGCTTGTCTTTGCAGAGAATGGCTTTAGCATTCCCCAAGGTAATAATTATTCATAATCTGCAAAGAGACCAGAGACGTGTGCTGTAAGAGCCTTGTGCCTGTTTAATTACAGCACAAGCTGAGATTTCCACCCAATTCTTTTCATTGAGCTTTTCACTAAATTAGCAAGTCTACATTTAGACAGCACAGTAAGCAAGCCAAGCCAAGCTCTCTATGATAAATCTGATTATACAGCATTATAAAAGGTCTGCATGAGCTTAGCTTGGACGCCAAACAGCCCAAGTCTGCACAAAACAGCAGTCTGAAACAGATATTCAACATGATCATCCCAGCACAGAGTGTTGCACAAAACCAAGGTATTTAAAGTTGTGCACCTGTCAAAGATCAGATTGTGAGAGGTTTTTTTTTGTGAAACTGCGTACACAGAGAGCTGTTTGTAGCCGTGTTTCCATCAGTTTTATTTTATAAGTTTGATTTTAACTGTTGTAAAGTTAGCCTTGGCAGGTTGGTCACAGAACAGGTTCCCTGGGAACAAAAAGGTGCAGTTTTATTCACACAAACACATCAGTGAGGGAAAAAAAGTATAAATATAGATTATAAATTCACCTAATATTTGATAGAACCGATGAACTCACAGCCAGTCCAAACAGATCAAAGACTGAAAGCTGCTGTCTTAAAACGACTCAAACCCTCAAAATTTCACATTTCATACAAACACTATTTTCTTAACTTTCTGCTGAATGAAGCGATCGTTTTATTGAAAACAGAAGTAAATATTCTAAAAGGTAAAGAAGTTACAAATCCCAAAAGGCATACTGTACCTCCTGAATGAGCTGCTCATTATGAAAGCTGACTCAGCATTTATACAACACCCAGCTAAGGAACCCAACAGACCAGATTGTGTCACTTTGACTCAGCAGCTTGTCCTCAGAGTGCACGACGCAGCAGATAGGACCTAAACCAGGGAGGAGGAACAGCAGGTGATAGACTGTCCTCCTCCCCCCTCCTCCTCAAGACGTTTTCTGCCCTGCTGTCTCCACAGGCATCGACTCTGAGGGCCATGCTGCTAATTTTGTGGAGACGGAGCAAATCGTTATATACGAGGGAGCAAAGGCTTCATTTGTACAGGCAAGTATGGAGACCCATCCTTTGGTTGGACGTTTGTATTTTTCTCAAGTGCTTGTGGGAATTAAAGTGTGAGATTTGAGTAATTTGAAAAGAATAACTTTTCTTACTATTAGACTCGAGGCTCGATGCCTTTTTACTGGAGTCAGAGGCCCAACCTCAAATACAAACCCAAACCTATCATCAGCAAAGCTATGAATCATGTAAGAGGAGCTTTTGTTTCTGATTTATTTAAAGTAGGACAGAAGAGAAAACGTGGTGCTGATTGTTTGAAAACTTGTGTTTTAGATGGATGGGTTCCAGAGACACTTTGACTCTCAGATCATCCTCTACGGAAAACAAACTGTGCTGAACCTGGTGAGGCTCCTCCCTTCATTACAGAGTTACAAACATGAACCCAGACAGATGTGTGAAACTGTTTGTTCATGTTTTTATTTCCCAGGTGAATCAGAAAGGTTCAGAGAAGCCGCTGGAGCAGACCTTTGCAAAGATGTCATCAGGTTTAGCCAATGGAATGCTCAAGTGAGTTCTCCCTTTGCTTTTTCTACGTTTCAGTGTTTGTTTGGAGCTGCTGGTACGGTTCCTGCATCATCACATCATCACCACCTTAATACACATTTTTTTATCAGGGGCATGTTTGTAGGCAGAAAACCTGACATCATTGTGTCTGAGACTCAACAGGTCATTGCTACTGAAAAGAAAAAATCAAAGAAACTAAAAAAAAACTACATTTAAAGCAGTTTTTATGCATTTTTAAAGAAATCTAACAAGTCTCAATAATGTTCCCAGCTGTCATGCTTTGTTCAACAAATATAAAGGTTTTGAGAGTAGTAACACTAAATAGAAAGTGTTATTCCAGCTTCTGGAAACGAGAATAAATGACTGTATGTGTTAAAATATCTGCAATTTTTTATGTATTATTATGACTTTATTTGATGTTATGGATCAATGTGAGGGTAAAAAGGGTAATAATTCAGTTGGATTAAAACTGTCTGTGAAGTCACACCTGAACTGGTAAAAGTTCAGATGATGTC
>NW_013953255.1:116635-118468 GCF_001266775.1 Austrofundulus limnaeus
GTGTGATTTGTTGTTTTCAGCGACATCTAGTGGTTGAGTGGTTGAATCATCCTCCCTGGCACCCCCCCCCACCCCCACCCCCGCTTCCAAACACAAAGGAGTTGCTACGGTGTCTCTCAGGTGTCAAAAACCTTTGATAATTCCAACCGCGATGTCTACCAGCAGCTTCAGGGCTAGTGATGTTTCAAGTGGTAAGATTATGAGCTTTAACAAGTAAAATTATACCAGCTACAATGACAGACAACAAATATTACATTTATTACAACTAAAACCGTTTTTGACGCCGCCACCGCAGTTTGTCCTTCATGAGCCTTCGTAGACAAGATGGCGGCTGCCTGTAGTGGCGACCCGTGACCATGGAGATATAAACAGCTTTTTATAAGGTAAAAATAATAAAACAAGGTCTTTGTCTGCAATGATTAGACATGTTTTTTTATTATTATTGTCAATAGTGATTATCTCAATTTCGGCTATAAGAATTGACAAAATCCTACATACTGTACCTTTAATACTTAAGTACAAAAAGTATCAGATACTTTAAGACTTTTACTCAAGTAATATTCCTAAAGAGTACTTTAACTTTTACAAAAGTAATTTTTTGGTAAGATACTTGTACTTTTATTCAAATATCACTTTGAGGTACTTTATACAACACTGATTGAGTCTGCTGTGGAGATGTGGGGCTGAAGGTCCCACCTTCCCTACCCCCCTTCACACTGTCACTGTGTTTTTTCAGCAACCAATTATAGATAAATTATAAATTAGGGTCTAAACTACAAGAATAAATAGAAGTCACTACTGGGGAAGAAATGATCTGAGGTGTGTTTTTGTTTTAGTCAGGGAAAATCCCTTTTCTACATGAACTTAAACTTATACTGCAGCCAGCCTGCAGGGGGCGCTGGTGCTGTGTCAGCTTTTACCTCTGCATCGTCCAGACAGAATGCTGTTATAAGATTTAAGAAGATTTAATGTGCACTGACTTACAGCTACCAGAACAATGCACCACCCAATGGGACCAATGCACACTCCTTTGTTTCAAGCCACATCTTTAAAAACAAAAGATTTGCTTTGCCAGGATGTGAAAAGCCAACTAACACTGTCATCTGTCCTCAGTTACCTGGCTTTTGACTTTCACAAAGAGTGCAGTCACATGAGATGGGACCGTCTTCAGATTTTAGTGGATGCTGTTGCAGAGACACAGGATGAATACGGGTACCTTCATAAGCTCATCTAACTAACATCTACATCATCTAACCTGTAGGTGCATGCTGTAAGTGAGTCCATGTGGTTTGTTTGCAGTTACTTCATGCTGAACTCGGAGGGAAAGATAATGAGTCAACAGAAAGGAGTTTTCCGCAGTAACTGCATGGACTGCCTGGACAGGACCAACGTCATTCAGAGCCTGCTGGCACGACGCTCGCTGCAGTCTCAGCTTCAGGTACGTCTTTTGTTCAGTCCTTCAGGACAAAATAATAAGAAAACACACCAAAATTCACCGGAGACGATAAAGAACCAGAAACAGAACACAGTATATTACAAAATGTATCAAATGATCTGCACCAACAAAACTCCGCCTGCACCGTTCAAGTGACAGTTTGATCTTCTTCAGACTCACAAGAGCTAAACACAAAGTCAGCATCTTTAAATAAATCAATTCTATCATGTGACAAACCTCTTATTCAAAACTACACAGATCATTATTATAAATGTAACCTGAAATGTTGAAATTCAACTGAAAATACACACAAATTATACCTAATGATCAAATTTTAAATATCTACCAAAATAATTACAGTTAATAATATAATGTAATAATGTTTTATTTATATATAT
>NW_013953255.1:118864-124524 GCF_001266775.1 Austrofundulus limnaeus
TTTAAAAATCTGTATTGTTCGATACAAATGTGTATTGAACCTAAAGCACTGTTTGATACGGTTCGATATGGGTACATATATTGTTGCATCCCTAATATAAATATATATAATATAACATAATCAGTAACTTACAGTATGTTGTTATACTGTCAAATCACAAATTATGGCAGTAATTTAATTTTGTAGACACACACTATCTGTAACACTAGGAACTAATTACAAAACGTAAACAATAATTCATAAAATGAGCTAGAAAATAGAAATATGTAAATAAAGCATAAATGCATGAGTGATATTTAGAATTTGATTATGATTATTATATTATAATGATTATTTATTACCCTGTCCTTTTAAAAAAATGATTGGCTGAGATATATGTACAGTTTATTTTCTGTATGTGTGTAATATTTGATTATTTGTGTGTATTAAGTCTACTTTTCATTGTATTTTATTTGGAATTTGACCTATTTGAGGCTTTTGGATGTTAATATAAATTCTGTATTTTTGAACAATGGCTGCTTGCATCTATTTAAAGATGGAAACTGTTTAAATCTTTCTAGCTTCAGTTTATTAAACAGATCAGCTGGAGCTCATTTGGTGTGCAGAATGTCTTATCAGTCTATTACAGCAGAACTAACAGAAGCTGTTTTATGCATGAAATTTAAAGAAAAGGATAAGCTGTCTTGGCCTTGGCGCCTGGTCTGCTGTTCACATTTATCTTCACAGCTTGAAATGGTTCTGGAGTCGTGCTCTCACAGCTGAAATACAAGACAGGGCTTTAGAGGGGAAATCCTTCTCTTTTACAAAATGTCAGAGGGGACAGGCTGTTTTCTGGTCATATATACTCCATCTAATTAATATTAAACCACCAACGCTTTACAGTGTACTTGCAGAAGTATAAATGCTTTTCAGGCCTTTTAAATACTTAAAAGTTTTTTTTTTTTTGTAAAGATTATCTTTTTGACTGAATTCTGTATTCCTCACTTGTTCATTATTTGAAGATGTATGGTTGTTTGGATAAACCAACTCAGGTGCATCTCTTCTTTTAGACAGAAGAGACTTTTAAAAACAGGACGCTTCACAGCACTGAATAAAGGTTTTGTAGATGAATACTTTTCATGTTGGGAGTAATAATAATAATAATAAAAATAATCATTTTATTTGAAAAGCGCCTTTCAGTACACCCAAGGACACTTACAGCATTATATCATAGAAGACTGTGTGAAATTACAAAGACAAGCTGGCATTAGTTACAGAGCATGGATTACAAATGAAGGATGGATATGCTAATCTAAAGAGATGTGTTTTCAAAGCAGTCTTAAACCCAGGAAGAGAGGTGGTGTTTCTTAGGTCAGGTGGTAGAGAGTTACAGAGGAGAGGAGCAGAACAGGTGAAGGCCCTGCTCCCCATGGTGGAGAGGCGGGCAGTGGGCACTTGGAGGTTTATGGAAGAAGAGGATCTGAGAAAGCGGGAGGGGATGGAGATGTGTACGAGGTCGGACATGTAAGGAGGGGCAAGATGGTGGATAGCTTTAAAMRTGAGAAGAAGAATTTTGAAGAYGATGCGTGATTTGACCGGGAGCCAGTGGAGCTGCTGCAGGTCTGGGGTGATGTGGTTATGGGAGGAGGACTGGGTGATGACACRTGCAGCTGAGTTCTGCACCATCTGAAGCTTATGGAGGGATTTGTTGGGGAGGCCAAAACGAAGAGAGTTACAGTAATCGATCTGTGAGGTCACAGGACTGTGGACAAGGATGGCTGAGGTGCAGGGTGTGAGAGAAGGACGGAGACGGTTGATATTTCTGAGGTGGAAGTAGGCAGACAGAGTAACATTATTGATGTGAGCAGTGAAGGAGAGAGTGGTCGAGGATGACACCAAGACTCGACCTGAGGGGAGGGGGTTAGCAGAGAGTTGTTGATAGGGATGAGGAGATTATTAGATTTTGAGATTGAATTTTTAGTGTCGACAAGAATGATTTCTGTTTTATCACTATTCAGTTGAAGGAAATTGTCTGAAAACCATTGATTGAGTTCATTGAGACAGTCAGAGGATGGAGGGAGGGTGTGTGGAGTATGGCTTGGTCAGGTAGAGCTGTGTGTCATCGGCATAACAATGGAAACGGACACCAAACTTGTGGAAAATGTAACCCAGAGGAAGGAGGTATCATAAGTAATGAAGAGAAGAGGTCCAAGGACAGAGCCTTGGGGCACACCAGTGGAGACGGGGGATGACTTAGAGCAGAAGGATTTAATCTGGATGAATTGAGTGCGGTTAGAAAGATAAGATTTGAACCAGTCAAATGCGGTTCCTGAGATGCCAATGGATGTGAGTCTGTTGAGGAGAATAGAATGAGAGATTGTATTAAAAGCAGCACTTAGGTCAAGTAGGACATGAGTACACCTTCAAAGTACAGACACATTTAAAGAGTACATGAGGAGCAAACAACAGTACAGACCAGAGGCACCATGGACTTGGTTTGTGATCATCCTTGACCTGTGATTGGTTGGTCCAACACTCAATTATCCAATATTTATCCAGTCAGTGAAAGCATCATAGCTAAGGTACAACAGTCCAACTGTGTGGACAAAGAGGAGAAAATATTGAAGTTAAGTGTTTAAAGCTAAAGTCAGAAGAAAAACGAGGTGGAGAGGCTTTAAAAAAGGTAGAGTTTTCTAAAACAACAAAAAACTTTAGACAGCAAACATTTGAAAGGCTGTATTACAGGAAAACTGCATGAAACACTCAGAATTAGAAGTGTTGGAAAACAGGCCTTATTTACTGACACAACACTGCTGTAAGACCACATCCTCTTTTCCCCTTACCTGAAGGCAAACATTTCAACATGATCAGACTGTCCCTAAGCCATCAACATATTATCACAGCACTTAATAAGTGATCATTTCATGTCCACGGCTGCAGAGATATTTATGGTTGCGTTCCCACATGCATGATTAGGACACCTAAATGTTAACTGGTACAATCATTTCCACAGAGGATGGGGGTTCTGAATGTGGGTCAGCGCATTGAAGAGCAGGCCGAGTTTGAAAAGATCTACAAAAACGGTAAGAGTCTGCTCCTGCTCACCTGTTGGCATGTGTTGTGTGGTTAGTGTTCACTGTAGTGACTGTGTGTATCCTCTGTATGTGTGTGTGTGCCCTCTAACCAGCATGGGCTGACAATGCCAATGCATGTGCTGTGCAGTATGCTGGAACTGGAGCCTTAAAAACTGACTTCACAAGGTACAGTGGGACAGCCTCGTGCTCCATCACAGACTAACACATGGTGTCTCTCTGCACCACGGTTCTTTTAACTGAATCAGTTTATTTCTTCATCAGGACCGGGAAAAGGACCAGGTGGGGCCTTCTGATGGATGGTTGGAACTCCATGATCCGCTACTACAAAAATAACTTTTCAGATGGGTTCAGACAGGTAAGTTTAAGTCTGCAACAACAGGGACTTAAGGCTGGTTTGAGACAGCAGAGCAGTGATGACATCATTTGTGATATACTGTATTTCTCTGACTGTTTATACTTTCATAGAAGACAAGTGGGCTCCCAGTGTAGCACAAGTTGTACATAGATAGGCAACTTTATGATGTATTAGATGTTTGGAGAGAGTTTTGTGTGTTTGGATTAATTATTTTTATTGTTAACCATGAAGATGAAAAGGAGAGTTGAACTTTGGTTGCAAAGTTCATTTTGCTAATTTAACAACCAGCTTCTGTGAACCAACCGTTTTCAGCAAAATGCTCTGCAGAGCTGAACTGAACTGCATAAACAAACACTCTTACAAAGTCCTGCAGTGTTCATGCCGGGTCTTAAAAAGTCTAAAAAAGTCTAAAATTTGAAAATGAAAATTTTAGGCCTAAAAAAGTCTTAAAAACGCCCAGATTTTCACCCAGGGTCTTAAATTTTATCTAAGACCCTGGGTGAAAAGGGTCTTAATTTTTTCTACTTTTGATCATTCCTGAGAACCGTTGGCTGCGTAAAGAAAGAAAGTTAAGAGTCGTAATCAGAGGTTGACTCGATCTGTCTTCATGAAGTGCTAAGTTTGCTACTGGTCATGATTAAACTGCAAATCCCCTGATAACTGCAGGTAAAACTGTCACAGTTTACTTCCATGTTTTTGACCTCTTTGCTGCTACAGCCCCCCACATACAGCCCCCCACATACAACCCCCCACATACAGCTGGCTTATTTACCTGCTCAAAAAACAGAAGTTCAGTCATGTCCACTGCTTGTTGTTTAAATATGGGAAAGTGTGTTTTCAATGAGACTTGACTTGATATCAGTGATTTTTTTCACTCAGTTGAAAGCGGTTCACAGCAGTCAGATATGACTTTCATTCAAATAATTTAGTGTTCTTGTATTAAAATTAAATATTCTTTAATGGCTAAATTAATAGCAATAAAAGGTTTCTATGCTAAAATTTCTGCGACCGTTTGAATGTTTCTGTTAATGTGTCGATTTGGTCTTAAATGTCATTACTAATGGTCTTAAAAGGTCTTAAATTTAACTTTCTGAAACCTGCACGAACCCTGTCCTGACCAATCACACTGAGCTGCATCGCTCTGCACTGCTTCTGACTGGAGGAGATGTAAAAGACAGGGTTTCAGCTGGAGACAACAGACAGAAGTTAAGGAATTTATTTCTCACACACAACTGTAACCAGGTGAGAAAGAAAGTATAAATCAGCCTTTAGTGTGGAGCTTTATCAAGATTTACCAGCTACAGGTTCTAGTGGGTTCATGTGGCTGGTTAGTCTGGGACTGGTTAGTCTGGGACTGGTTAGTCTGGGACTGGTTAGTCTGGGACTGGTTAGTCTGGGACTGGTTAGTCTGGGACTGGTTAGTTTGGGACCTTTTTATTTGACAGAAGCTTCATTCAACGTATGAAATGGTTTCTAAGAATTACATTTGTGAAATTATCAAACATTTAAGTTGTTTTAGGCCTACACTGCAAATAATACATGATCTTTTATTGTTGTTAATTTATTTATTTATTTATAATCATTTTATTTCATTTGATAAAAAACACCAAATTTTAACTCAACACAAACACAATATCATTTAATGAAAATGAGCAGAAAGAATAAAAACATTGTATAACGTCTGCCCCCATTTAACAAAAAATATATATACATATACATAAATAATGATTTCACACCCTAATGATCAACTAAAAAAGAAAAAGACAAGAAAAAATAAAAACATTGTATAACGTCTGCCCCCATTTAACAAAAAATATATATACATATACATAAATAAATATATGTACCATGACATAATTAAATTTACCTTTTCAATTCTGAAATTAAATAATTAAATGTGATGTTTAAAGGAAAGTTTTGTTTTAAAACCTATTTAATTATTTCAATGTGTGTTTATTTATTTCATGGCTCTGGTACGAGTGCTGTTATCTTAAAATTATTTAAATTGTCAAACCCAGCCATCAAACTCAGTGGGCTGGGCTTATGCTAATCCTGTGAAATCATTTGCTTTGGTTCATTGTCTGTTCAAATATGGCAGGGACAAGTTTGGTATTTTAAAGACTAAAATTATATATGTGTATGTGTGTGTGCGTGTGCGTGTGCGTGTGCGTGTGCGTGTGCGTGTGTGTGTGTGTGTGTGTGTGTGTGTGTGTGTGTGTGTGTGTGTGTGT
>NW_013953255.1:124919-126125 GCF_001266775.1 Austrofundulus limnaeus
GATTACAAAAAAAGCTGACAACTACTCAGACAGCAGCTTGTATGAATCTTTGACTTTGTTTAGGAATAAAACTCCAGCTTTTAAAAGTATTGTAAACAGTTTTGGTATTTACCTAATTTAGTCAGGTCTAATAAATGATGATTTTAACCTTTATTTTAAATAAAGTTGAACATTATCACCTCTAGGTTCATCTACCACATAAGTCTTTCTAAATATTTTTAAATATTCTCACCATCTGTATAGGATTTTGACCAAGATGTTTTCCATCTTTAGTGTCTGTGTGTGTTGTTATATTAAGGTTTTACAGATGACCCCAGCCACAGCACATAAACCTGATAAAGACCCACACGTCTGACCCTCCATCACTTCTGGAGAAGCAGGAGTTTTGTCAGCTTGCTGCTCTGGAGCGTACAGATGTGTGTTAACTGTTAACTGTTGCTTCCCATCAGTCTGGGAAAGGTTAAGTAATTTTGGACTCCATCGTCCTACAGAGAAGGATTATTAACAGTAATGATGCTTTCAGGATGCCATTGACCTTTTCCTGGGAAACTTTGCTGTTGATGAGTCTGATGGCCCCACTCCTCTCCGTGTGCAGAAGGACTGGAAGTTCCTCACAGTAAGAGCTTTACTCACCTCTGTGGCAGCAGGAGGCAGTGGGACTGGTCCAAACCTATGAATAATTCTGTTTTATTTGTTTGTTTTTTTCTTCAGCTGCCCATTGTTATGGTGGTTGCATTTTCTATGTGCATCGTCTGCCTTCTAATGGCTGGTAAGTTAAAAATAATTCTCTTGTTTTAGGATCAGTTCTGTTTCTGTCCTGTTAACTACCGTATTTTTCGGACTATAAGCCGCACCGGACTACAGTATAAACCGCACTCGCCGTTTTAAAAAAAAAACCCCGCGAACATTAACATATAAGCTGCACCCCCAACATAAAAAAAACAGTACACCCAAAATTGTCGTCAAAAAAGTGAATTCAACATCAAAACATAAAAAGCAAACCTTTAGGAATTAAAGTTCGGAGGAATACGGTTCAAATAACTGACCTTATTTTGGTAGTTTTCTTTAACAGTTTCTGCTCCAACAAAATGTCTCATTCATCGTCCTCCGGTGCACTGAAACCATCGAAGTCCTCCTCTTCAGTGTCGGAGTTAAACAAGCTGAGAAAAGCTGCGTCACACAGCGGTATCTGTTGTCCTCCTGAGG
>NW_013953255.1:126466-132481 GCF_001266775.1 Austrofundulus limnaeus
TGTCTGCTACTAGCTAAAACAAAATGGCGCTACACCTCCRGCTAAGCTGGCAGTATGGTCGCTTGACTGTCGACCGGTCGACGCGCCGTCACGTGATTGTTCGGCGTTCGTTTTCGCACTGACCTTTCATAGTTCCCCTGAGAAACCCCGAGCCGAGCTGCTGGGAAAGCCCTCCMGCTCCAGCATACGTCACTGCATGGGATTCCTTCCCCGGGGAGTGCAATGAGGAAAAAAAAGTCAGCGGCTCTTCACTCGACGTTTATCCACAAACTGGTCCTGGATTAAGCTCCAAAGTTTTTATCAGTCAGATTCCACCGTGAAAAATGTCTGTTTTATCGCCTTTTATGAGTTTTTGGCCGCTGACTATCTTTAAATCGCTGCTTCCTGGTACAACAGTCGGCTCTGGAAGGATCGCTTTTTTCTTCTTTTTTTTCATTTCTTCGTTTTTTGAAGCGAGTGGTTGAAGCAAATGGAGCATAAGAGCCCCCTGGTGGCTGAAAAAAAATCCACATATAAGCCGCACCGGATTATAAGCCGCATGGTTCAAAGTTCAGGAAAAAAGTCGCGACTTATAGTCCGAAAAATACGGTAGTTTTATTTCACTGCTGCTTCTTGTGTTGCTGTTGGTGAAAACTTGTCTGCAAACTACTGAAGGGACAGAGGTGTAAATTAAGCTAACAATTGATTTCATTCTGATTGGTCCAGTCTTACTGTTCAGTGTTTGGGGTCAGAGCTGAGCATATCGTATTTTAATAAAAAGAAATTAAAACAGACTGTGCTGCACATTAAAACTGTTTTTCCCAGTGATTACTGCATGAGAAGGAAGAAACAGCTGTTTTGCACTTATTCAAATACTTAAACAATAAATGAAACTCAAAGGTTTCTGAAGAAATGATTTCTAAATTCACACACTGCCTGAAAATCTAAAGTCATCAACTTGCTTCTTCTTACTTTCAAGGAACAGTGCACACAGCAAGACTTGATGTTTAAGTAGAGAGGGATTGAAATAAAGTAGGGAGTATGAGTAAAAGTACTTCAGTGTGGGTACTCACCAATACTGAGTATATTCACGTCAACCCCTTCAGATGGTTACTTGTTTATTGACAATCAAATTATTATTATTATTTTTTACGTCCTGCAGGTTCTGAGACGTCAAATAAATTTGAAGCTGAGTTTTGGGGAAAAAATATCTGTGAGGTTTCTGTATGTCTGTGTCCTGAAAATGTGATAAAAATCTGTATAATTTACAGATAATCTGTACAAGTTGACATGTTTATAAGTACTTACAGAGTGCAGGGGTCACCTCGGAGAGCCAGCTGCTTCCTCGTGAAGCACAAGAGCGTTCGCTTTCCAACTCAACTCCACACTGACTGTGTTAGTTCAGACATGTTAGGTTTTTTTTCTTTTTTTTGTGTCACTTCAGTAGAAAACGAAACCAAATATCCATCCATCCATCCATCCATTTTCTGTACACGCTTCTTCCTTTTCAGGGTTGCGTGGTTCACTGGTGCCCATATCCAGCAGTCACAGTGCGAGGGGCAGGGTACACCCTGGACAGGTCGCAAGTCCATCACAGGGCCACACATAGAGACAAACGAGACAAACAACCATTCACTCTCTCACTCACACCTAGGGACAATTTAGAGTTATCAATTAACCTAACAGTCATGTTTTTGGTCTGTGGGAGGAAGCCGGAGTACCCGGAGAGAACCCACACATGCACGGAGAGAACATGCAAACTCTACCCAGAAAGGTCCCCAGACCGGGATTTGAACCGGTGACCTTCTTGCTGAGAGGCATCAGCTCTACCAACTGAGCCACCATGCCGCCGAAACCAAATATTATTAGTTTATTTATTTCTTCATCATCAATGACTTTTTTTCTTTTTTTAAGTGAAGAGAAAATAGAGAGAAAAACAGAGAGAGAGATAATTAGAAAGATAGAAATACAGATTAGAAGTATATTAAATATACACCAACAAAACACAGGACCACACACCCAACATCTGTCAGCTCACCTGAAAAATAAATGGATAAATACATGGAGGGCATATATAAATATATACACATACCCATACATATATAAATATATACACATACCCATACATATATAAAGATATACATACATACATGCCTACATTCATAAAGTGCTGATAAACGTTGTGAGGTTTCACAATATCACATCGTTTTCAAAGCTTGACTAAAACAGCTGTAACTCCATCATTTCTCACTATCGCATGATTTTAGTTCAGATTTATTGTGTGAAGCACAGGAAAAACTGTTTTTACTTTTTAAATGTTTTTGTTTCGACTTCAAGTAAGTAAGTAAATGAAATAACTCCGGTGGATCCTGTTTGTAAGAGACGAGGAAGTTAAAACCCACAGCTGCTGATTTAAACCCAGCCTTACTGACCTGCTCTTTGTCTTGCAGGGGACACGTGGACAGAGACCCTTGCTTATGTTATGTTCTGGGGGGCCGCCAGCGCAATCACAGCCACCATCATCCTGTTTAACGGCCAGGACTTTGTAGACGCCCCAAAACTGGTTCACAAGGAGAAGATGGACTGAGTGTGTGTGTAGCTGTGTGTGTCTCTGTGAGGAACGGTGTGGTCCAGATTCTGTCTCCTCCCTCAGATCTGGACACAACTCATCTGCTGCCTTCGTTGATTGTCTTTTTTTTTTTAATCATCCGTCTACAAGATTTTGGATTTGTGCGTCCATCTCTCCTTATCTTTTCCATTTAAACATGAACATTTCTCCCTCTGGATTCAGTTTCTTTGTGTTGGTCTGTCTGAAAGCGGTTTAAGTTGTGTACAGGAAGATCCTGATCTTTAGACGTTTTTTCTATTGTTGCCTAACTTTTAATGGAAAATGTTCTAAGTGTGTTGTCACCCAAAGATGTGGGACTCAAACATAAACAAATGAAAGTGTTTATTCGATCACATTAAGGAGAACACTAACAGTATGCACATGCAGAGAATTGAATGTAACCAGATTTACAAACGTGTGTTTAGATTTTGAACTTGTGGCTTTACTTGTATCGGGTGAAAACATGTCTTCCTCTGAAGCCATCGTGGGAGTATTTATAAAGGCTCTGTTTTATCAAAGGCTTTCCCTCTTCGTTTGCACTTTGCATCAAAATAAAATGTGGTTTATTTATTCGTTTGTGTTTAGAAGTTGGTACTCAGGCTAAAACTTCACTGGCACAAGAATGAGGAGTTTCTCTTCCTGTATTTCTACTCACAGATGCAAACAAATTTGTTGGTCTTCTTCCACAATGAATAAAACTCAACTATCTGAAATAACTTTATTGAGAAACGTTTAGTGGCGTTCTTTGTTTCATGTTTAACACACGTCAGACGTTGCTTGAAATGGATTCAGTTGAATGTTTCGTAAAAATAAATAAAAATGACATGAAAGAACCTTTATTTGATTTAGCAGCAGCTGTTGCAGCGATCACTGCAACTGACCTTCACAACGAGACGTCTGCTTTTATCAGTTTGGCCCACTCAGATCTTTCCACAGGTGTTCATTAGGATCAAGGTTTGGACCATTTAAACTGGTTCTCTTTCAAATGTTTTTATCTGTTTGTTTTGGGTGACTGATGCAGAGCTTTCTGTTTACTGTTTATGTTTTGCTCCAGAATGCCTTGATAGTCTTGAGACTTCACCAAAGCCCTGCTCAGACTCGAGGTTCCCTGTGCTGGATGGAGCAAAACTGAGCCTCCATGTTTCACTGCAGGTGCTGTTGTGTTTCCTTATGTAGAGTCACACAAATGTTGGCGCTCAAATTCCATTTTGTTGAATTCCACGGTTTTGTTTTTGGTGCAGCCTCCTGCTTTGTTTTTCTTCATGAAACCTATTGTGATTAAAAAAATCCTTGGATTTCAGCTTCAATGGTTCATTTTGCTCTTTTTCTTCCATCTGCTTTATCCATCTGAAAAACCTGGGGTTGCATTTTGTCTTGCATCCACATCCTGGTAAATGGCTACAGTTCCATGAATTTTCTTCTTTTTTTATTTCTAATGGCAGCTGTGTTCAGCAGGACATGAAGCTGCTTGGAGATGGCCGTGTAGTTTTTAGCTTGAGCATGGATCTGTGTAATCGCCCTGAGCTGTTCTCCGCTCCGTGTTCAGTGAGGCACACACAATGACGCCAAACTACCCAGTGACTACTTCTTCCCTTTAAAATGAAAGGCTGATGAAATGATGAGAGCACCTGTCATTAACCCCTGAACTTCCTGTGAGGTTCTGTATTCAGATCAGAGTCAGTGGAGTTGAATACAGGCGGACAATTAAGGGATTAAATATTAAAGGAAGGCAGAAATACAGATGTGGTGGCACGATTTACCAAGAATGCAGAAGCACGTTGGAATAAATGCACAGAAAGTCTGCGTGTATGGTTGTCAAATGATTTAATTTGAGCAACAACAGAGCAGAAGTCAATCAGAGAAGTCTGTCAAGTTGTGTCTGGCTCGTCAGCGCAGAGCAGCCGATAATATAACRTCCTGTRACAYGYTTACAACYARTCACAGTTCGCCAACTGTGAACCATCTAAYCARTGACAGGRCTGTCAGCCCGGAAACACCTTATCAAAATAAAAGAGGTCATGCATTGCTGGAGTCTTGAAGTCTGGGCCGATAGATTAAAACAGCCGAAACTAGTTATCATGAGATATGATTACTGGACAGTGTCAAGGTAGAACAGATATACATAATTATTCCATAACAAACCCTCCTCTTGGTAAACAATACTCAAATCAAATCAAAAGGAATAATTATTAAACGTCCAAACACAAATGCATTACTCAAAAACAAATACAACGTAAAAATAAGGGGAAAATAGTGTAAGTTATATGACGACCAAAAACATATACATTCAATCAATGTAAGATACAACAGGAAAAAGGCATAAATGACAAATGAAACATCATTACACATCAGAGGAATCGATGAAGAAAAACATGTCGAAATTTAAAAAACTTAAAAGTCCAAAACTCAGACAAGGTATCACAACACAAGTTCTGCCCCCTCAAATATGAATAGAATTAGCCGAGTGTGTTCCCTCAGAATCGTATCTTGGATAAAGTGTTAACTTAATAACAAGTTGTCAATAAATGAAGAAGTTGAATTCAATTCAATTCAAAAATATTTTATTGATCCCAGAGGGAAATTAGGTAAGGTCAAGTTGGTGCCTTCATTTTTTTTCTTATCAAAACCCTCATTTTTGTGACATTTCTTGGCAACAGCCTGGCTTTGACCTTTCTTACAATGTACTGAAAGTTAAACATTTTGTGCTGAAAATATTAGCCAACAGGTAAATGAGAATGGCATACACTAAATGCACCTACAGATCAACAGGTAATAATTTTCAAGGTTTTGGAAGCTGAAATGCAATACATGTTTATTTATTTATTTATTTATTTATTTATTTATTTATTTATTTATGTCTATTAACAAAATAACTCATAAATTACTGGATAGATTTTAATGTGACTCATTAATGAATAATTGAATATACATTTATAAATAATTACCTTTTGGAATCGACACAATTCAGTTAAACAAACTTAAACACAAAAAAAGTTCAGCCAGTTTTAGAAATATTGAGCTAGGCATTTGAGGGTGGTGGTGTGTGTGTGTGTCGGGGTCTTTTTTACTCCCCCGTTCCCCGATGGCCGTCTGGGGATGGGGGCCTGGGCTGCGGGCGGACATGGAGCTTGGGGGGGCTCCGGAGGCGGGGCTAGCGCTCCGGCTCCCCTGGGGCTGTTCGGGCTCCCGGAGTCTGGCTCCTGGTTGCTGTGGTTGGCCCGCTGGCTGGGGTGGCTGCCGGAGTCTGGGGGGTGGTCGGTTGGGGGTGGGCTCCTGGCCGTTGGTAGGGTGTGGGGGTGGTCCGGGGCGTGGCTTTCCTGGGGCGGGGGGCTGGTTGGTCGTACTGGTGCGGCCCAGTTTGGGACTTGGCTGTCTGCTCTTCTCCACCCCAGATTGAAGGGGTCTGCCTCCTGGATTCGGGTGTGAGC
>NW_013953255.1:133606-134990 GCF_001266775.1 Austrofundulus limnaeus
TTATGCATTTTTGTTGCTGTGGTTTTGCTATCTTTGTTTTGTAGGTGTGGAGCCGAGAAGTMCGGTGTGCTGTCTTGTGTTTTCTCAACATATATTTTACATTTCTTCTATTCTCTTTTTCACTCTTTCTCATTACATTTCACTTTTTTCTTTCTCCTTCTTTTTCTTCTATTAAAAAACATTTCATATTAATGGTGTGGAGAGGATGGGTATAAGGGGAGAAGGGAGGCCATCAATAAAATAAAAGAAATATTGAGCTAAAATGTGATGTGTTTGTAGCTGCATGTCCTCTGCTTCTGTGGGTTTCACAATTAATGCATTTAGTTAGTTGAGTTTAGTTATTAATAATAATGCATATACATAGATACATAGCACAGCAACTATAAATACGTGGAAGAAAGTAATAACACTTATTTTCATTTATTTATTATCTTCATTGTAATAATGTGATTTTTTAAAACAGGGTTATGATACCATCTTGCCTGATGGGGGCAGCAGTGCGCATGCGCTGAGTTCTGCCGGCGTTAAAAACAAGAGAAGAAGRAGAAGTAACGCTAATTCTCTTCCGTGCCTTCTTCTTTGTTGCTTGTGGGACATTTGGCGTTTGTTTTGAGCTTCAGTCTTTACAGCTAACGGTGTGTGGAGGAATATCCACATTCACGGCATCATGAGTACATTATGGATGGGCAATGTAAGTTTACAGCTCTTTACTGCGGTCAGACGTTCATGTGAAAGCTAGCGAGCAGCTAGCAGCACTGCGTCACGTAGAAAACTCAGGTGGTGATGGCTGTTAAGTTTGTGTGGAGTTGTTTGTGCGGGCAAGTTTGTGTTAAGTGTATTTTTTAAAGTAATTTATGTTGTTGGGTAAAGGTTTTTGTGGGTTATATTTGGTAAAAAGGTTGTAACTCATTTGATTGTGAGGTAACCGTGTCTAAAGTTGATCCACCGTGTTCTTTCTTAGAAGACCAGAACATTTACAATCTTAATATCATTACACCAGAAAACAGGTTTTCTTCCTCATGTTGGTGCTGTTTATCTCGTCTCGTTCATCTTATATGTAGTGCTCAAAGACGAAGCTAAAGTTCTAGTGTGGTGATAAAAAACTGACTTGTTGAGGTTTCACAAAATTCAAACTTAGTTTTAAATATTCTTCTATCCGTGTGGAATAATCTGGTCCAGGTTTAAAGAGTCTAGGTGTTGTAGTTTTTGAGCTGGACCAGGTCTAGTGTGGTCCAGTTTCCTAAAATTAGGTGAAAACGACTTATTGAAGTGTCCTGATGCATCTCAGTAATCCAGGTAAAAAATCAAAAAGAAAAAAATTGTATAGGTCTTCTGGACGGGTTCTTCTCTAATGAAACGTTTCGTCACGGTTTCATTAGAGAAG
>NW_013953255.1:135601-138114 GCF_001266775.1 Austrofundulus limnaeus
CTTCTCTAATGAAACCGTGACGAAACGTTTCATTAGAGAAGAACCCGTCCAGAAGACCTATACAATTTTTTTCTTTTTGACTTTTATTGAAGTTTCACAAATCAGCAAAAGCTTTCACAAATCTCAAACCTAGTTTTAAATATTCTTCTATTCATGTAGAATAATCTAGTCCAGGTTTGAAGAGTCTAAGTGTTGTAGTTTTTGAGCTGGACCAGGTCCAGTGTGGTCCAGATGCCTAAAATTCGGTGAAAACGACTTATTGAAGTTTCAAAAATCAGAAAAAAAAACTTTTACAAATCTCAAACCTAGTTTTAAATATTCTTCTATCCGTGTAGAATAATCTAGTCCAGGTTTGAAGAGTTTAGGGTTTGTAGTCTTGGAGCAGGGCCAGGTCTAGTGTGGTCCAGATGCCTAAAATTAGGTGAAAACTACTTTTATTGAAGTTTCACAAATCAGCAAAAACTTTCACAAACCTCAAACTTAGTTTTAAATATTCTTCTATCCGTGTAGAATAATCTAGTCCGGGCTTGAAGAGTCTAGGTTTTGTAGTTTTGTAGCTAGAGCAGATTAAATACGCTCAAGGTGGTGAAAAATTAGTTGTAATCGCCCTTTAGTACCGACTCGGAAGCTGGAATGGGAAACCAACTTCAGTTTCTTTGCTGAAATTATGTTTGAGAAGACTCTCAGTTACCACCACACCACTTTCAGCTCAGCTATAAATTGATTTAGGTAACGCCATGTTTGTATTTGCTAAATTAGCTTAGCTGTGGCAGTCATCTTGAACCAGTTTACCTCTAAAAGTTGACCAATAGTAGATATTTATTCAGTTCTTACTTTCTCTGGGTTTCTCTAAAATCCGCCTAGTGGTTCATGTTGTTTTTGCCTTTGGGCAGTAATATAATGGGAGCTCTGGAGAAAAGTGCAGTTTAACTGTGATGGTAACCAGCAGTGATTCCTGATGTGCCTGTTCCTGCAGCTGGAAACCTACATGGATGAGAAGTTCATCACCAGGGCTTTCTCCACGATGGGGGAGGACGTGGCGAACGTGCGCATCATTCGAAACAAGATGACAGGGTGAGAGCTGGGTCCACAGGCAGCGGCGGTTTTTATGCTGCTTTTATTGTGACCTTTAACCATGTGTTGTCCATCAGAGGGGCTATGGGTTACTGCTTCGTGGAGATGCCCGATGAGGCCACCGCTGAGAGGTGTCTACGCAAAATCAATGGGAAATCTTTGCCAGGGGCCAGTCCGGTACGCACTTTAACATTCACTTTATACATTTATTTTTCTTCTTCTCCTCTGTAATGGAAACTTTAAAAAATGACACATTAAATTTTAATATCTCTTTGTTGTAGCCTACAAGATTTAAGTTAAACCGAGCCACCTTTGGGAAGCAGGAAACTGGGTGAGTACAGGAAGCAGATAACCCCTCAGAACTTATGGTTCTTAGAACGACTTGATGATAGTATAAAATAATCTGACTGCACATAAAGACTTGCCTCATGTTAGCTGCTTTGTGAATAAAACTCTGCTGTCTTTCTCTCTCCTCCAGTCAGATGTATTCTTTGTTTGTGGGCGATCTAACTCCAGACGTGGACGATGGCATGCTCTACGAGTTTTTTTACAACCGTTACCCGTCCTGTCGAGGTGGGAAAGTAGTGCTCGACAGCATGGGCAACTCTAAGTAAGTACTTTGCTCTGCTTGTTGTACACTGTCAGTAAAATACACATGGTTTTACCACCAGCACTGACAGTTGTGAGAAAAAGAAAGTCCACCATCTGTTAAATGTAGGGTCGTCTGTAGAAGAATATAATCAAATAATCTTGTTTAACAGACTCCAAAATAATTCAAATCTAACCTGGAGTTAACAAAAACACACACATTACATCAGGTTATTTAATAAACAAAACAAGAGCAAAATTCAAAACTGAGTGAAAAACAAAACTATTGATCAGCTGCTGGATCCTAGACCAGTTGGTGACATCAAGGTTATAGTTAAGGATTTTTCATTATAGTTTAGTTTTCTTTCGTTGACTTTTTTCTTTTAATTCAGTTTGTTTAAATAGTTTTTACAGTGGATTTGCTATTTTTTTATTAGTTATTATTGCATTTTAATGCTTAGTTTTAGTTTAGTTTTTATTAGTTCTAGTATTAGTTTTTTTTTTATAGTTTGTATAAACAAATTTGCCAATGCATCCTTCAGCTTGTGATGTTCCTGTGAGGTAACTAACCAACAGTTATTTGGTCACGAGTTAAAGCGTTCATTATAGCAAATCCTTCCTAAAATAATTGTTTAACTCGATTTAGCCAACAAAAAACTTGGGTGATTATTTTAGGATGATAATAGTTGTCTCCAACCTGGTGCTACCTGCTGCTTGTTTTTTATGAAACTACTGAGAGAAGCTAGCGTGTCAAGTAGGGCTGTGTATTGGCAAGAATTTGGCGATATGATACATATCATGACAGAGGGGTCACGATATGATATATCCCGATATATTGCAATACTGTAAAC
>NW_013953255.1:144659-149785 GCF_001266775.1 Austrofundulus limnaeus
CTATAAAAACCCTGGTGACCTCTGTGCCTACTCTCACAGTGGCAGTAAACAGGTGACTTCATACACTCAGGTGTGCACATTGTCTGCCAGCTTAAATCACTGTGTGCCAGAATTCACCAGCACCTTCATTTTCTGCACAGACTCCATTTATTTGGTGTCTGCAGAAACACAGTGTTCATTTTCTACAGCTCATCAACAGGCTCCGTGCTCCGCTACGGTATCATCTGTTGGTTTGGAAATCTAACGGTTAAATCAAAAACTCAGATTCATAATCTAAAAAAAGTAGCAGGTGAGATTGTGGGGTATACTCCTCTTATTGGCTTGGCCTTCAGAGGAGTCGGACGCTTTTTGCTCTCTCTCCCAAACCTCCCTTTATTTCCCCCTGCTTTGCTGCTGGATCAAGTCTTTCTTCTACCTATCATTCGACAACAAAAGAATTATGGATCTGGTCAACTCTCTGAGTGCGATTGACACTATTTTTTCCGCATTGAGATTGGAGTGAGGGGATTGCAGCTGTCCCAGTGTAACCGTCGCGGACGGGCATGTGACCGGGAGCTGGGGGTGGAACCTGATCTGCCTGGTCCTGCTTTCCATCGAAGACGTTGAAGATGTGTTTATATTCAGATTTATGATAATCGGATTCCTGCTGATCGGCTGTGGAGGAGTCCTGGTTTATCGGAAAATGAAAAGGATTCTGACAGCAGTCCGGGCCTGTGAGAAGCTGTCAGGAACCATGGATGGAATCTCTCGTAATGGAAATGCACAGACTCAATTGCTGGGGGATATAAGTCGCAAACTGGATGTGATTCTGACGAGGATCACAGTTCAGCAGCGTGCCTGTGAGGAGTGATCACAACTGGGTGAAGTTTCATACGGTGAGAGAGCGAGGAGGTAACTGGATTTGGAACATTGGTATTTTTCTCAACACAGAGGCGCAGTTAAGACTCAAAGCAGAAGAAAATCAGACTGCTTGCTCTAAACAGTTATGTTTATCATTACATCCCTTTGCAGCTGGTGACCTTGGTCGCAAGCTGATAAAACCTCCCTGGAATGATGTGAGAAGGAAGTCTTGACTCCACCCACCATCCCCACCTGTTCCATCTGTGCTCGGATCGGTCTGAAGGCAGCGTTGGGTGGAAACAGAGAACTAAACTCTAGTGACTGTGCTGTGACTGATAACAACTGGTCTGGACTTTTGAAGGTCTGATCGTGTCAACACAAGTTCTGCCGGCTCTGCTGAACCCTTCCCTATTCCATGTGTTCTGAGCCCCCGCCCTCCTTAGCTAACTGCATTGTTGCAGAGTAGTTTTTTTGAGCACATACTTGTGTGTTTTTCTGTATAAAACACAGGATCAAAGCTCTTTTTTTAAGCTCACCTCTCCAATTGTGTGTGTATTCTAAACTGCAAAGGTAGCGCACTAAGTTGCGAAGGACCCTGGACATTCGTTCCCTCATGTTTGTCATGTGTGTGTGTTTTTCTGGACGGATGTTCTAAACTGCAAATTCCTTGTGTGTGTCAACATACTTGGCCAATAAACCTGATTCTGATTTTACAGCATGTTATGGGGGTGTGTTAATGCTTCCTGACACCAACATTTAATCAGAGTACCAAACTGTTGCTCTGCGTCTAATCTCCCTGACTCCAGCAGCTTCTCCTGACACACACTGCCTTTGTGTCTGACTTTCAGGGGATGTGGATTTGTTCAGTTCCCAGATGAGCGGCTTCAGAAGCGGGCTTTGGATGAGTGTCAAGGTGCTGTAGGACTGGGGAGCAAACCTCTGAGGTTAAGTCTGGCTGCTAACAAGTGAGTATTTTCGCTCCCATTTGTTTGTTTTTGTTCAGAAGGAACCAGGTTTCTGACGAGCTGTGGGTTTCTTCTTCCTGCTCTCAGTTTGAGGAACAAGCCCCCGCAGCAGCAGTCAGAAAGCAAACAGTCGTGGCAGTCCAACTCGGCGTACAAATACGGCTACGACCAGTACCACCAGTACCAGCACCAGAGCTATCCTGGCTATTACTCCTCCTGGGGCTATGATCAGACTGGAGCGATGTATGGCTACAACTACCCACAATATGACTACTCCCAGTACACCCAACAACAGGTAAACCTGCTCCACGGTCAGTTTTCATGCTCAGTAAATATGCATTCTAATGTGTCCTGTTGTCTTATTTTAGGATGAAGCAGTTCCAGAGGAAGAACCAGTTGAAGGCAAGTACTGGGACCACTGTGACACTTTCAGCATGACTGTGAGCCAAAGCTCAGGACCTTAAAGAGGATCCTGGAGTGGTCTCGCTGGTCCCAGCTGAAGCTTTGAGTTGTCAAGTGGAAGCCAAGAAATGTGAAGAATGTAGTTTTTGTAAACCTAACACATGAGTTGGTTTTGTGTGTTTGTGTTGCAGATCCAGGCCTGGAGGTGGACGTGCTGGAAGCCAACAGGAAGTTCATGGAGCAGAGTGAGGACCTGTACGACGCCCTCATAGAGTGTCAGTGGCAGCCTCCACAGGTCACTGCAGAACAAGAATACATGATGTCCATGTTGCCTGAGCCCATCTACTGCTAAAAGACATTTTCTTTGTCTCCCTTTTTTAATTTTTTTAAATACATGTAAAGCTATTTTCATTGGAATTTGTAAACTGGTTCAAGTTGATCTAACAAGAGATATAAATATATAATAAACATCAGTAAATATTTACTGGCAACACTTTGATACAATCAGTTGATCAGTTTGTTCCTGATGCTAAATAAGTTTAATCACTTGTTTGATGTAAGATTAACTGAACACTGGTGGAAAACATACTGGTGGAAACTTTATGATGGGACAGAAAACAAGATTAGCAGCTTGTTGCAAAACATGAACAAATAACTGGCACAATGAAATACACTGAGTGGGAGTTTACAATGTATGTACACAACGTGACCCATCCAAACAAGTTTTATAGGTAAAATATGGAATAAATCTTGTGCCATCAGGAACTGAATTTGAATTGCTCAGATTGAATCTGATTGTGCATAATTTGAAATTAAATGTATTGGTTTGAAAATAAATTTTACTTAATTGAAACTGAATTTAAAGTTTTGTATCAGAACTAATTTGCTTTGTACGGAGCCAGCGGTGGGACATGGGATTTTTTTCTTTAGCCTTCCCATGCAATACCTTTGTGTTCCCTCACAATGCTTTTGCGTTCCCTCGCAAAAAAATCTTTTGTATATGAACTGAATTAAATCAGACTTTTATTTTGAAATATCCGGTTACCAAAACAGGATGTGTCGCCACAAGTTCGTGAAATTGACATTGATGTTGCGTGGCTGCGCTGTGTTAAAATATCGACGTATGACATACTTCCATGCGTGGCTGTGTGATATTTTCATTATGAAGCTGAATTAAAGTAGGCTAACTTGCTAATGGTGAGCAGGTGAATTTGTTAATAAACCGGCAGGCACAACAGTGTTAAACGACTTTAGCGAAGGAACGCAAAAGTTATTGCGAGGTAACGCAATACTTTTGCGTTGGAACGCAAAAAGAAAAAAAAAATCCCCCATGTCCCCTCGCAGACTCCGTAGCTTTGAAACTGTATTTTGGTTTATTAAAAATTCAGTTTGACTACTTTCACTTTCATTTCCATAATTCAGATTTTTGTGTCACATCCTGGTCCTTGAGAAAGCCAGGCAGAGTAATCAAACACAGATCCACAGATTTATGTTTCACTTTGGTAAAGTTGATGCAATCCACTGTAAAAGTGACTAAAACAAAGTTATTTTGTTGCAGTGATTAATTTTACCTATATGCTAATACAGTATGTTACAAAACATAAATCTGTGGATCTGTGTTTGATTACTCTGCCTGGCTTTCTCAAGGACCAGGATGTGACACAAAAATCTGAATTTTGGAACTGAAAGTGAAAGTAGTCAAACTGAATTTTTAATAAACCAAAATACAATTTCAAAGCAAATTATTTCAAATTCAAAACTTTAAATTCAGTTTCAGTTTAGTAAAATTTATTTTCAAACCAATGCATTCCATTTCAAATTATGCACACTCAGATTTAATTCCTGCTGGCACAAGATTTATCCCATACAAAAATTATACTTTTGGTAAAATGAAAGTTTTAACATTACAGTCAGTCTGGTTCTTGGAACAGATGTTCCTGTATACTGGGTTATAATGTTTCATGTAAGTTTTGCCTCCATTTGGGTTGATCATACAGACAAGTCTACCCAGTGCCTGGCCAAGAGACAGGTCTGGATTTAACTAAGCAGATAAGAGCCTTCCACTGGAGTCAAATTGTTGCAAAGGTCTATAAAGTACTTGGAAAAAATAAGTAAAAGGAAAAATACCTCAGCAGAAAATGAAAAAATAAATAAAAATTGGAAAAGTGAAAGTACTTTTACACACTCTATGAAATAAACTTGAACTTACTGAAACTTTAACAGTCTTTGTTCCACCGGTGGGCAAAAACGGTTCGGTTTTTGCCTTTAAACGCCTCCAGACCCTATCAGGGGCTTTTATTTTGAGGGTGTCAGACAACTTCCTCCGGTTCTTAGCTTTAATTTGGCACCTTAAAAATGTCAGAAGGCTTTTAAGGAATTTCAGAGGTGTCTGTTAGAGGAGTTAACCAAACTATTTCCACTAAACCAGGGGTGGGCAATCCTGGTCCTGGGGGGCCGCAGCCCTACATGTTTTACATGTTTCCTGCTCCAACACACCTGATTCAGTCACTGAACTACCTCTTCATGTTCTGCAGTACGGAGGACCGACACTGACATAATTAGAATTAAAAGCAGAAACATAGAAATGAACCACTAAATAAATAAATACATTAAAATGAACCAAATAAATAAAAAAGAACTTTACATCAAGTTTTATGATTTAATTGACTTGTCATATTTATTTTTCCAGCTTAGTTCCAATAAATGGTATATTTTAACACAATTTAAAATTTACAGTTTTTTAAATATATATTTTTACATAGTTTTTCCTTTTTTTGTACATGCATTTGTGTCTCTTAAATGCTTAAATTATTTTTATATAATTTTTTTAAAATAAAGGCACAGGTAATCCTCCTTGCCTTTGTTTTATACTAAACTTTAAACTTTAAGCTAAATTTAGGCACCACAAGCATGCAACAC
>NW_013953255.1:150785-152929 GCF_001266775.1 Austrofundulus limnaeus
ACTTGGATGAGTAAATTCAACACACCCTTTCATGAGTTTGGACATATTTCATTTTATAACGAGTAACTAGATGTTAAATTTTAAAGTAAAGAAATAAAAGTATCAATTTCAGGTTTTAAATGTCAGGAAGTAAAAGTAACAATTTAAAAAAAATACTTGGTAAAATTACAAATCCTTAAAAAATGTACTTAAGTACTGTAATGAAGTAAATATACTTAGTTACTATAAACTTCTCAATTATTGGCATCAAGCAGAGAAAACATTAAGGGATTGCTGAAACCACTTATCAGTGAAGATAATCAGAATGAAAAGTGCTTCATTGTTTTAGGGAGCATAAAGATTGAACTCTGGAGCAACGAAAGAAGGTCTGATGAGTCCAGACTGACCCTGTTCCTGAATATCCTGAATGAGCAGCTTATTCCATCAATGATTGTTTCTTCCCTGATGGCACGGCCATATTCTAAGATGACACTGCCAGGATTCATGGGGCTCTTATTGTGAAAGAGTGGTTCAGGAAACATGAGACATTTTCCCACATGGATTGGATCCACAGAGTCCAGTGAGGATCTTTGGGATGTGCTGGAGAAGGTCAGACTCTACCATCATCAATGAGAGATCTTGGTGAAAAATGTATGCAAATTTGTACAGAAATAAATGAGACGATGCAGAAGTTTGTGGAAATCATCCATTATCTGTACCCGCTTCTTCCTTTCAGGGTCACAGGGGTCACTGCAGGGGCGGGGCCACAGGGGCCACTCATCTGTCCTTTACCTGGGAATGATGATGGTGGATGCAGTTCCATGTTCAAACACTAGAGGTGCTAATGAGTAAAATAATAAAGTCCAGAATGAATCAAGCTGACAGAATTCTTCTTCCCTTAAGAAAATTTGAACAATCCTGCAAAAAAAAAAAAAAAAAAAGTCTTTCAACTGACAAAGGATGGCTGGATTTTCTCACATGTTGTGTGTTTGAGAGTATTTTATCTATGTACAGTAAAATGTATGAGAAACTGGTGAGGAGAATTTACCATGCAAGACTTTTTTGGTACAATAAGGCTCCCCTTATAGCTGGGTTAAAAAGAGTTTATAGATAGGTTACTAATTCATCTGTAAACACTTTATAAATAATTAATAAATGTTTATTTAATTAAGGATGAGAAAGAGACAAAACTCCAGTTTGTTACCAAATGAGACATACGTTCACGTACATATTACATCTAAAGGTGCTATATTAAATGGATTAACTAATAAGTTATCTATAAACTCTTTACTAGGCCATCTAAAGTGGTCCCCTTTAAAAAAACAATACATTAAAAGTGTTTGAACATGAATGACTGGTTAAATACAGTATATACACATTACCAAAACTGGGGATTTGTGTGAAAGATTGTTGGCCCCTCTATGAATACTGCGACCACTTGATGGACCCTCAGAAAAATCCCAGAACCGACACTGGGTCACTGTGCAAGGGGCGGGGTACACCTGGGACAGGTTGCAAGTCCATCACAATTATGGAAATAATGCAACAAGGAATGTGTGCTGTAATCAAAGCTAAATGCAGCCTAATGCAATATTAGAAAATGACTTCATTTTTGGTCTGACTACGTCTACCTGTCTCTCTTTACTCATTCAGAAAGAGTGGGCAGTTTTTTTGCTATATATTTCCACTGTTGTATAAAGTACCACAAAGTGATACTTGAGTAAAAGTATCTTACAAAAAAATTACTTTGGTGAAAGTTAAAGTCTTCTTTAGGAATATTACTTGAGTAAAAGTCTTAAAGTATCTGATATTTTTTGTACGTAAGTATTAAAAGTAAACGTATTGATTTAAAATGAGCAGTTAGATTTTCTGTAAGGACATTTATTTGGAGGTGACCTCCCCAAAAACTGCAGAAATGACTTAAAATAATAAATGTATGTTAAATTTAGGATGAACTAGTCCAGCTGTTTCAGTTTATATACACATATCAAGGCTGCACAAAACTTTTCCCCAAAATGAAAATCTATCTGAGGGCTGCGGCCAAATGTAATAATATAATTCATGAAATACAAATACTTCTTAAGTACAGTCCTTTTATGTCCTGACGTGTCTCAGTAATCCAGGTAAAAAATCAAAAAGAAAAAAATTGTCTAGGTCTTCTGGAC
>NW_013953255.1:153929-156709 GCF_001266775.1 Austrofundulus limnaeus
CCTTTAGTTGACAGCGTCAGGGAAGATCCAACAACCCATATTGAAGTCCACTTGACTACCAACCTACCAGACATACTGTCTGGTTCTATAGAAATATCTCATTTCAGACAGGAAGTGTTAGAACATAGGGTAAGTTTACCATTCAGTTCAACAGATTTAAACTAGTTTCTCCTTAAGCTTAATTGATCCAAGTTAATATCATGGGCAAGCAACAAAGCAAAAATAAATCTTTACAGGGAGATGAGAGGTTTATGTTTCAGAAACATGCAGACAGTTTGCAGTTTATTGATAAGTGGAAGGCAGAAGGGCTTAAATGTACATTGAGAGTTGAGACATGGCAGGGAAAGGTGGCAGTATAAGAGGCACGAAGGCGCAGGGAGAAGGAAGGAAGAAACAGGAGGAAAGTATTAGAGGAAATGCAGTGTGAGCTCAGTGCAGCCAGAGCATGGTTGACAGAGTCTAAGGTGAGACGTGAGCAGGTGAAGGAGTCGAAGGAAAGAAGAGCAGCAGTATGCTTTGTTAGAAAGGAAGACAATGAGACAGTGAGCGGCAGGCGCAGGCAGCAAGCGCAGGTACCCCCCACAGACCCACCTCCCTACCCTAACACAGCCAAGCAGGAACCAGATCCGGCCCCTGGACCGAGTGCCCCAGGTGTAGCAACCCGATCCAAGACTAAACAGGAAATGGATACAGGATTGTATCCAGCTTTATCTGCTACCACCCTACCCCTCATTCAGGTAGCTGATCCAAATGGAGAACCTGGAGCCATRATGCATGTCTTCAGACCCTGGTCTCTACTGGAGGCCCAGGCTGCAGTGCAGGGAGTGACACCATACACTCAGGATGTGGTTAAATGGGAGTTGGACATGTATGATGTTATCCATTCCTATAAACTTAATGGTGTAGAAGCTGGCCAAGCTCTACAATCCTCCATAGGGAAAAATTGGGCCAGGGTTAGGGGAGCCTACACGGGGAGGGACCGCGAGGGCAGGCCCCTCCCCTACGACACAGATACATCTAGCGACGGGATAACTGGCAGCTATAAAGAACAGCTGGAGGCAGTGTTTCAGAAAATGCATGAAACATTTAAAARGAAGCCCAACTACACTGAGCTTAACTCAACAAAACAAAAGCCTAATGACACTGTTGACGACTTTCGTGTGCGCTATGAGGAGGCTTTTAAGACTCATAGTGGCATCCGGGAGGATGACATTGACTCTGGAACATACCAGCAACAGTTGAAGCAGGGTCTGGTTTYAGGKGTTAGAAAGGAACTGRGTGACTGGGTGACYAAACACTTTGTAAATCTRCCCTCAGCCAATGTTCCACAAACCATGGAATGGCTYAAMCATGCAGAGAAACTTAAAAAGACACAGAAAGACAATACGACCACTTCCACCTTTTATCATGATGCAAAACCCCGGCCCACAGGCAGGGGGCGTGGCAACTACAGAGGCAGAGGACGCAGAGGAGCATCCAGAGGTCGAACTCTACCTTTCATGGGTTCTGAGGGATGCTGGCTCTGTGGAGACCCCAACCACTGGACTAGGCAATGTCCAAAAAACCAGGACAGGTCCAGATCCAGTGGTCCCCAAAATGCGTGACTAGGCCCTGACACAGTTCACACCCATGCTGCAGAACCAACAGTAGACATTTGCAGTGCAGTGACTATGCTCAGTTTCCTTAAAAGCCCACCATCTACTACCTTGTTGATTAATGGTCATAAAATCACATTCTTATGTGACACCGGGGCGACTACCACAGTTATTAAGGACTCAGGACTAGGACTAAAACCCTCAAGTGACTCTGTTTGGGTTTTGTCCGCTGACGGGCAGACACATCGCAAACCCCTGTCCACCCCTGCAGCTGTGACCCATTGTGACACAGGTAGGACCATTACTGCCTCTGTCATAATGTCCCCTGAATGCCCCATCAATCTATTGGGCAGAGATTTAATGCAGTCATTGAACCTAGGCATAGTTCCAACCCCTACTGGTATGACAGTTGTCCCACACTTGGATGGGGTGTTTCTAACACAGACCCATCCTACTGTCTATGTATCATTAGATTTTGACCCATGGAAACAAACTTCACCAAAACTAACTACTGACCTTTTGACCACAGCCATAAATACCCTGACTGACCCACAAGACGAAGTCCCATGGACTGGCCAACATGTGACTATGGCACTGCTTAACCCTGACCTAGATGTGGACTACTTAACATCTTTCACAGCTCTGCCTGGGCAGCCTGTGGCCACCGACTTCCTATACACTGACAGACGKTCYTTTTCTGCAGTAACTACCGTTCTACCACAAATCTGCTTAAATMTCTATCAGTTAGCAGACCACTCAGTGCCCCACATCAGTCTCTGTAAGGCCAGTGACCAAGACTGGAAACACACAGGCCCGAGACTGAAAACTGCTTCACCTATAAAGATTGACCCTAAAGGCCCCCTATCGTCCAAATATCAGACAGTACCCACTTAAACCTGAGGTAGAAGAAGGTGTGTCTACAGTAATCCAGGAATTATTGTCAGCTGGCATTATTGTACCATTTAACACATCTCCATGTAACACACCTATTTTTCCTGTCCCTAAAGCAAACAAGGAAACATGGCGTTTAGTGCAAGATTTAAGAGCTATAAACAAAGCTGTTGTGACCCGCGCTGCCAATGGGCCCGATCCCCAAACTCTCCTGAACAATGTTGCTGCTGACGCACGTTGGTTCACAGTTATTGATTTGAGTAACGCCTTCTTCTCTGTTCCACTACACAAAGA
>NW_013953256.1:0-1501 GCF_001266775.1 Austrofundulus limnaeus
CCTCCGCGCAGGGCAATGACGTATGTGGCCGACAAATGCGCACTCATGAGGACCCAGCCCCTGGATTGAGACACAGCCAATGTCTTGTGACGTCCACGGCCTACCCCAGTTACCACTACTGTGCATGTGTGTCAAGGACAGAAAGGCAGACGTGGCAGTGGAAGGTGTCAAAGCAGTTTGGAGAGAAAAACAAAGTAAAGAACAAAAAAACTGAAAACGAATAATCGATTATTAAATTAGTCATCGATTATTTTAATAATTGATTAGTCGTCGATTAATCGATTAATCGTGGCAGCCCTATGGAGTAGTCGAACACAGTTCCACTGATCCTTCAACACAGAGCATCTTCAGAAGACAAGTTGATAAAATAAATTTTAAAAATCTGTATTGTTTGATACAAGTGTGTATTGAACCTAAAGCACTGTTCGATACAGGTACATGTACTGTTGCACCCCTCTATTGAATATCTTCTTAATAAAACAGGCCAGACCGATCAAGTTTTCTTTACAAACATTAACATGCTGCTARATATTTTTAACACTAACGTTGGTTGTATTCATGTCTCAGCTACTGTTTGTTCATTTTGTTTGGTACCAGATAGAAACGTGCACGTGGGGATGATTTTAAGGGTTGTGATCAGCATTTAATTTATTTTCTTGAAACTGCACAGTTGAATGAATTTGCAGCTCATCAGTGTTAAACGTGATCGCCAAGTCAGAATGTTGAGTTTAAGGGTTTATTGTTTTCTCTTTTTGATTGTTTTATGAAATGTTCATTGGAATTATTTTTATTTTGTGTTATTCTGTTTAGGAGATTTTTAATTTTACTCATTTGAACCTTCTGACTTAATTCTGAAACTTAAAGCCCTAATGCAGTAYGATAACTTCCTGTGTCAGCTTGTTATCAATAATTAGTTTGCACAGTTGCTTCTTTTTCCTCCCCTCTTTACTCCGAGCTGTAGAGAAACTGCCCGACATCCTGTGAAGTCTTTTCTCTGAATTATACTGTTTGTTGACATTTGCATCTTTCCTTGAAAGAGGATTTTTTTCAATCTTGTCAAAGCCATAACTTGTCATCATGTTTGTAAATGTGGTGTTTCATTAGGACACTTTTCTATAGAATTTTTAGGCACATTTCAAAACCAACCCTAGTTTTTTAAAACTGTTGATACATAACAGTTGTGTGCATGTTAAGGTCATGGTTAAGAAAACATTGGTTAGTAAATATGAGTATTAAGTTTTCTTCTGTGCTGTAAGTTTTAGTAAGTTGTTCCTTCAGAGGCCGGTAGAGACCACCACCAGGTAGAGACCTCCACCAGGTCTTGTACTATGAAGCAGGATTAGTGTCTGTTTTCAGCATCAACCAAGCTGTTACCTGGGTCTGTTACTGCAGTGGTTCCCAACCTTTTTAGACTTATGAACCCCTGAGACATGTTGTCATACCACTAGTGCCCCCTCTGTCAAACATAATGATGATTCTCCAAAACTATAATGTACAAGTG
>NW_013953256.1:2501-15810 GCF_001266775.1 Austrofundulus limnaeus
CCCCCCCTGGAGAAAAATCCACCAGCCGCCACTGGTCGACAAATGTGGCAGATGTTGGCTGCAACCTCTGAATTCAGACACAGCCTGTATCAGACCATATAAGGTGGAGCTACAGTATTTAATGAAAAAAATCCACCTTTTTAGTTGTTAAATATATTTTGTAATGTACTTGGAGTCTCCAGGAGTGAAAAATGTTTGAATTTAGTCTCTTCAGGTGCTGCAAAGATATCTTTATATTCTATATTCTCATATTTTTCAACTTATTCAGTTTTCTCTATTTTCTTTGACATTTTCTGAACTATGTCAAATTATTTAAGACAGAATTTCCATGTAAGGTCTGGATTTACCAACTACAATTTCCTCATCTTTATTCTCCTCTGGTTCTGGGTCAGACTCTGACTTCAACATGTAAGGCTAGATGGATGGACAAGTCTTCTGTTGCTGACATCTTTTTAATCAATTTGAAAATAAAAAGTTTCATCTGTAACCCTCTCTCTCAAATTAGAAGGAACTAGTGATGTTGGATCAACACTGAGCAAACACTAACCCAACACAGCAAAAGTTTTTTTTTGCCTTAAAACTCTAACTCAAATATTTAGCTCTCTTAATTCTAAAGCACTAAAATAACCCAATAAACCCATGAACATTCTTCAACAGATAACATGACATACTGCCATGCTGCTCTCTTAAGTCTTATCATTGACATCCCACAGCTGTATTTGAGTTCATACATTGTCAATATATTGTCACCTAGTGCAGTGGTTCCCAACCGTTTTAGACTTGTGTACCCCCTGTGCCATTTTGTCATACCACTTGTACAACTTCAGTCAAATGTAATGATGATTCTCCAAAACTATAACGTACTAAAACTGATTATTAAATGAGAATTATTTATTTAACCCCCTAGAATGTGTAATTAATTATAGGAATTTCATTTTTTCCAACTCAAATTAAACAAAGATGAAATGTTGCTTTTGAGGTTAATAAGTAATTAAATAAATAAAGCAGATAATGGCAGGTGAAGCAGCGTCCAAAATACATCAAACACCCCAAATGAGCAAATTCTGAGAGTCCACATTTTATACTGGCTTCCATTTTGTGTTAATTCCATGATTCCATGTGCAATTTCTGCATTGCCGAAATCATAAGGCCCTACATATCTCAGTCCTATCTTTACTTTGTTTTTTTTTTTACAGATCTGGGAGGTTTTTCCATGTACCCCCGGTAATATGCTTGCATACCCCAGGAGGTACATGTACCCCTGGTTGGGAACCACTGGTTTAGAAAGTGTCAAGGAATGGAGGAACTGTCCAAGGTCCTGAAAGTGCTGAAATGTTTCAGAACCTTGAACAGTGTGAAGGATTGAAGGAACTGTCCAAGGTCCTGAAAGTGCTGAAATGTTTCAGGACTTTAGACCAGTGGTTCCCAACCTTTTTAGACCTGAGCCATTTTGTCATACCACTAGTACCCCTTCAGTCAAATGTAATGATGATTCTCCAAAACTATAAACATACTAACAACTGATTATTAAATTAAAATTAATAATTTAACCCCCTAGAATGTTATTATTATCCCAGCTACAATGACAGACAACAAATGATACTATAAATGTATTATTTGTTGTCTGTCATTGTAGCTGGGATAATTATTCAAAGAAGCTTTTGGGGTCAGAGAGTCCTTCAGTAGCTTAGCTTTATTTAAGCTTTAGTCCTAGCATCTTTAGCACTGTCCTTAAAAGTCAGTCTTCTCTGGAGAGAGCTAACAGGTGCTAAACTCCAACCTGAAAGAGTTGACATTCATTTTTCTATTTCACATTAAACTAATTCTGACCTGAAACAAATTATCTATGAAAGGAAATAACCAAAACATAAAATTATTGGCAGTGTAAAGATTATAAAATAATTTACGCTGTGAATCTCAAGATTAGAGGTGTTTTAACGCAGCAGCAATGCACTTTGATCTTCGGCTAGCTGTTAGCTCCTCAGTGTAAACACTAAAGCTGTAAATTGTTCATGACTTTTCCAAAAAAATCTCAATTTAAAAATCTGAACCATCCTCTTAAGACAATCGTTTTCAAAGATGGAAAGAGTCTCGAGGTGATCTCTAGAGATCAGATTTAAACTGATTGCTAATAGAAAAAGTTTCTCTCTAAATTGTTCCAAGAGCTACAAACACTAATTGTAAATGAGTAAAATGGATGTTTTGCTCATTTTATTAGATCAGGGGTTCTCCAACTTGGGCTGGGGACCCCTCACAAGGGTGAAACATTTCCAGGGACCCCCTCATAAACCCCATGCTGTTTAAAAAATAATTTACTGTCATTTTAATGCCTAAATGTCATGGGGATATTATTATTTTTTTGTTTGTATGTTTGTTTTATGAGTGCGTTGTTCCCCATATGCAGTTTTAAAAACGAAAACTAAATTAACAATTTATTACAATTTTTTGAGGACCCCTCTAAGACAGGGCTTGCGGACGCCTAAGGGTCCTGCGACCCCAGTTTGAGAACCTCTGGATTAGATCATTAGTAATATTTGTATCCTTCAACCAGCAGCATGTGAGGTTTATATGTGGGTCAGAATCTGAGAAGTTCAGGAACTTCTGATTAAAAGATGCTCAACATTGTGCTTCTTCTGCCATGACCCAGAATATTTTTACTGTTGTTTCACCAGATAAAGTAAATGTTTTCATCATTGAGTCTAAAATAAATTAATTAAAGAGGAGAAAATTTCTCATTATTACTAATGAACAAAAGGATTAATATCTTGATACTGACTCATTGGTACACATAGTGAAAGCCACAGAAAGTTCAGAAACAAAAAAAACCATTGAACAGGAACGTTATCCAGATATGCATCTGCTTTTCCAAGCAGTGTGAATAATCAGAGACACGTTTGTATCAGAGTTGATGAAATTACATAATAATGATAATAATAATAAAAAAGCTCTACATCCTGGAGGCCTAGAAGACGGCGAGAGGAGAGGGGTTTTAAAACTCGATCTTGCAGGCTGGAAAAGATTCGTCCTGCATGACGACAGTGCTGCTGGAGGCCAGAACCATGATGTTGAGCTCCTGCTGCTTCTCATGCGTCTGCTGATACCAGTCACGAGTCACCTCGGTGTCGTGGGTCGGGATCAGTGTAACCTGAGATGGAGACAATAAAAAGAGAAAAGGTGATGAGAATGCAAACACGTCACACAAACTGTGCAGGTAAATGTAAAACTACCTCCATCTTCAGGAAAAAGAAGAAGCTGTGCGGCCTTTTCATTTCTCTATTTTCACATTATAAACTTCACTGTTTATTGCAGTCTTTCTGTTATTTAAACAAATATATGTGTGAAATCTGATCATGTTCTGCTTTGGTTCAAGTTTTATATGCAACTAGGTTTTTTTAAAACTCGTTTTATTTTTTATTTTATTTTATTTTTTTGTTTTTACACGTGATAAAGGAACGGCTGTTGCAGGGCTGCAGGATGCTAGAAAGCAGCAATTTGTGATAAAGGACGAGAAGATAAAGGAGAAAAACAAGAAACTGACAAGATACATGAAAGTTAAACAGGATCTCACAAAAAAAAAAAAACAGAAAAATACTGGATAACCAAAACTAAACTAAAAGACAATAAAACCTAAAACCAAATAAAGTTAAAAACCATCCATCTATCTTTGATCAACTGGTCTTACAGGCAAACAGGTCCAGGTGAGAAACCCAGACCTGCCTCATCCCAAGGCCTTCCCAGGCCTGAGAGGATATATAACCCCTTCTGTGATTTCTATATAAATACATACACACAGTATATTTACATCTGAAACAGGTAGACTAATGCATCCAAGATTTTTACCTTCGCCAAGGGCGAGGTAATGTTTTCGGTCAGGTATGTCTGTCTGTCGTTCTGTCTGTGGACAACATTACTCAAAAACCTGTGGACGGATTGTCATGACATTTTTACCACATGTGGGTACTGGGCCAAGGAACACACCGTTAAATTTTGGTGATGTTCCGGATCACGATGCGGAAACAGCAATTTTTTTTCTTTTAACACTCTGAGATCGGCAAAGCTGTGATGCTTTCACAGGGCTTCTGAAAAAACAATGAGCTTGATTGGACAGCATGGACTTCAAAATTTATAAAAGTAATGTTAAAACCAGATTTAATGATGAATAATTTTTGCCATAATATGCACATTTACAGAACATTTTGTGACCAGGAAGTGCGTGACTGCACCATGAAACCTATTTTTCCCATTTCATCAAACACACCACATTTCTGAAACAACCAATCAAAACAGTTTGTCTCTACTAGGCTTGTAAACAGAGAGCTGCCGGGCCTCAAAGTTTGGAGACGGGGGGAGCCAGGAAGCACTTTATAAAGAGAGTCAAACCATTACAAACTCACACAAGGAGATAAAACAGATGTTTTACATGGTGAAATGTGACTGATGAAAACTTGGGAGCTTAATCCCACACCAGTTTGACCATGAATAACGTCAGGTGACGAGTCTGACTTTTTTTCACGTTGGACTCCACCGAGAAGAAATTCCGTGCATACTGCTGCTTAAATGTTCACTACGTCACAACTAATTCAGCAAATGTGTTTCCATCTCTGCTTTTGCGCATTAACTCTTACAGGATGGAGGAAATTGGTCTTGGCGGAGGTTTGCACTCTCCGAGTGCTTCTAGTTTTATATTAACATTTAAACATATTGTTTTAGTCGTTTTGTCCTTCAGGAAAATATTTTTTGTGAGATCACCTCTTAATAATTGTCAGTTTTGAAAATCTAACTGCTCATTTTTACCCAATACTTTTACTTTTAATACTGAAGTACAATTTTATGTGAGAAACTTACTTTTGATGCTTAAGTACAAAAAATATCAGATACTTTAAAACTTTTACTCAAGTAATATTCTTAGAGGAGACTTTAACTTTTACCAAAGTAATTTTCTGATAAGATACTTGTACCTTTACTCAAGTACAACTTTGAGATGCTTTATACAACACAGAAAAATAGGAATGAAATTTAAGGTGTAAATTGCTTTTATACCTGTAGGTTGGATCCCCACTGAGCTTTAGCGTCCAATAAAGCATCGAGGACTGCTCGGCTTGGCTCCCCGCCTGCAGCGTCATTTCCACTCACTACGTAGTAGGCAGAGCGAATGCGCTTGAAGAACTCTTGGTCCACATTCTTGGCACTGCAGTGGTTGGGAATGTAGGCCAGATCCACATAAATGGGAAGGCCAAGAGCTGCTGGAGAGCCAGATTTTTGAGAACCTGGAAAAAACAAATCATTGCTTTGGTGCAAAAAGACAGTATTTCTATTTCTGTGCGTCTTGTTTTGTTAAGAACACTAACACTGAGGTACATTACAAAAGATCTTTATTTTTAACTTTTGTTTTTGCTTGCTAAAAACAGAAAATCTTTACTTTAACTTCTTAAGCCCCAAGGGGTTTTCCTGAAGTTTGTGCTCAAAATACCATGCTGAAATGTAATTAAGTGTATCTCAGAACTTACAAACTCTACTTAAATAATCTTGGTCTCAAAATAAAGCTAAAACTTTGGAGATTTCATCAGAAGTGTAAGTATTAAAACAGCTGCTGTGGCTTTAGAGATATTGAGGAGGGAACACATATATTTTTACTCTCACCTGAATAATTGTTTCATTAGACAGTATATAAGCTATTTAAAACCATAATGAATCAGGCTAAAAACTCTTGGAAACCATAAACCTACTTGTGGACATCACCTGTGCGAAGATCCATGCTGTTAAAATTAACTGGAGCAAAGTTACAGAGGTTTAAGTAAAAAAATAATTTTGTGTTTTGTCATTCTGCACAGGACAGACCATGATGGTACCATTAATTAATGTTAAGAAATCAGAAGTTTTTACTTCCAGAAGTTATTTATTTTTTGTTACCTGACTGAAAAGACTTATTAAATGTTTGTTCTTTTGAAAGATTATCCAAACATTTATTTGTCACCATATATACTGTATATTATATAAAATTATGAGAAATGTTATTTGACTTCATTTGGATCGTTCACTCAAAATCAAGTGAAAACAACTTTCAACACACTTTACAACCTATTTTGGCATCTACTTTGACTTGCTTTAAAAACATAATTTACAGATTTGCAATGATGCCATTTTGTACAGTTTGCTTACTTTCTGATTCAACTGCCTGTCATTTGAACTGCTTTCTAGCTTTAGCTTTCTACCAAACATGTCCAGGTTCAACTGACCCATCTAAAGTTAAAAGAAGTTAAAAAAAATAGAAAACGGAAAAAAGCTGTTTGCATGGGGCTTGAGGTTAAATTAACTCACCTGAGCTACTCTTGACACCATTTGTTAGCCCTTTGCCTGGGTTGTAGCTCGATCTGGAGAGGTCATCATCTTTGGAGCCTTGACCATCTGACAGACGAGACATGCGTGAGCTCTTGTCTGCCTCTTTTTTCTTCAGCGAGGCACTACGTGGAGACGGGGTTTGTTTGACTGGCATGGGAGACCTCTTGCGTCTAGCTGGAGATGCTGATTTGGTTTTCCCTGAAGACTTCTTCAAGCTCTTTGCTTTGGGTTCTTTCTTAAAAGAGCTATTATCCAGGGATTCTGGGTCCACCATGCAAACATCTGGGCGAGGAGAGTGAGGGAAAGGGTCCATTATGGGGGCAGGAGGGGGGTCTTGGCTCCTCCTAGAGGCGGAGTGATGGCTACCTCCTCCTGTGGTCGATTTATCAACAGGCATGTAATCTCCATCCTCATCTGACTCCATGTTGCCTTCACCAGTGACTGACGGGTACTCTTCGGTGCCTGGAGGGGCATCAGAGTCTGACTGGGAGGCTAGAGACTCACTGATGGAGGTGGGCGGGGTGTCCTCTGTGGCCAGACCAAACCCTGCTGACAGCCCCCCGACTTGGTGCAGAGAGCTGCTGTCCCTGCTGTGGGACTGTTGAGGATGGGGCTGTTTGTGAGCTCTCCTTTTCACTGACAGGTCATGCTCATCCCCTTCCTGTGAATCATCACTCCTACAACCTTCTTCCTCCTCATCCTCATCTGTGGAGAACTGCCGCGTGCAGGGGTTGATGAAGGAGGGCGACAGGTCTTCTTTGCGCTGCCTATGCTCGGAGGATGAGTATCCAGGAGAAGTGCGGCTAGTGTAAGAGGAGGTTGCTCCTACGGGAACATCCTGATTGCTGTCATCATCGTCATCTTCATCTTGGTCACCTTGGCTGCACTCTTCTGCGTAGAAGTGCGAGTGAAATGGCTGATCGGTTGAAGCGAGTGAAAGTGGACGAGCGGGGTGCTCCGGCTCCGTCTCACATTCCTCCTCAAATTCCTCCTCATGGCGATAATGGGGAGGGGACTCTCCGGGCACCATGCTCATCTGAGACTTTGAAATTTCCCACTCATAAGAACTCCTGACATAACTTCCTTCTCTGGAATCGACTTTGGCTGAGCCTGAAGCCACTCTTCCAACAGGGAGGTTGGTGCCTCCGCTGACCTCTGTGGAACCATTGGTTTTGTCTGGCTTACTGGTTTGAAGAGGTGTTAACATGTAGGAGCCAAGAATATCTGGAAGTGTATCGCCCATCTTTTCACTGGCTGCTGGAGTGACGGGCTTGTCGGAAAATGGATAGCTTCCAGCCAGGCCACTGGAAGGAGACTTGCGAGTGATTTCACGCATGTACGCCTCCTCGTCCTCCTCCTCGCTACTGTCAGTCTCCTCAAAGTAGTGCTTGCCTTCAATATCAGGGCGAGGAGAGGAAGTGACGCCAAACAGAGCGGCACTGGCTGCCTCTTTGTCCATCGAGAAGTCTGAGAAGGGACCTGGTGAGGTTCCAAATCCAGCAGCTGCGTCCAGCTTAGTTTCTTCAGACCACTCAGGCTTATAAAAACAGTCAGATTGAGGGCCTTTATCAAGAGCTGCACCTAAGAGAGCTGAATGTTTGTTCTTGTCTTCAGGAACAACTGTGGATGAGAGTGAAGGGGATGTTTTAACCTCATCAAAATGACCGAGGGGTGAGAAACGAGCCAAACTGAAACTAGGCTCTGCTGTGCTTGTTGCTGTCACTTGTTTCTCTGAAACTTCCAGATAGCTTTCTTTGGTTCCAGTTGAGCTGGAGAGAGGAGAATCCATGACAAACGGCTGTTCTTCTTTGAAGGAGGAGTACTCAAAGAGAGGCTCGGCAGACGCAGGCGTCTCTAACTCCTCTCCAAACTGTCGGCTGGTAGAAAGGGAGCCTGAGGTGGAAGAAGAGTAGCTGTAGGCTGAAGAGGAGGAGTACCCAGGGCCAGCTGTGGTTGTGTACTGAAAATTAGTTTCCAGAGAGCTCTTTCGCAGAACATCAGATGTCTTCTGTTTGTCCAATTCAGGATTGGCTCTGTCGCTTTGGTAACAACTGTCATCTCTTGACTGCAAAGGAAAGTCCTGTTTTTCTGTCTCTCTAGTCTGATTCAATAAGAACGACTCTTTCTCATCTCTTCCATACGAGTATTCAAATTCTGAAGAATAAGCAGAGAAATCCACTGGCTTTTCACTGACAAACGAAGAATCAGTCTTAGCTTTGTCTTCAGTCTTTGTGAGTGAACTTGAGCTGCTGCTAATATAAGCTTTGCCTTGACTGTTAAAACCATATCCAGCCATAGAAACCATGAACTCGGGTCTATTTGAGCCAAACGTTTGACTTATTGGAGTTTTTACTTCTTTCTCAGACTTCTCTTTGGTACCTTTCTCCATATCAGAATCAACGCTGCCTTCATCCTCCTCCTCATCGTCATCAATCACTTCATCATCATCATAATCCTCCTCGTCTCTTGCCGTTAGCTTTCGCATATCAACCTCCAAACATGCTCCTGTCTCGCCGTAGCCAAGAGTGTCAGGTGTCACTGAGGAGAACGTCAGGGACTTTGTGCTGTCACTTTGTCCTTTCAAAATGGAGTCTTTCTCTGATGACAAAGAAGTGGTCAAAGCTTCAGGTCTGTCAGCCACAGAGGGGAAACGGCTAGCTTGACAGTATTCAAATGCTTCTTCCTTTTTGGCCTCTTTTTCAAATTGATCAGTGGCAGAAGTGCTCTTGGAGTCTAGCCATGAAGACAAAGTGGATTCCTTTTCCGACATCTTATCCACAGTCATGACTGGTGCCAAAGGCTCATGTTTGTGCAAATCCACTTCTCCTTTTACAGGATCTTGCTCCACCTTATCATCAGAGTCTTGGCGATACAAATCAGACTCCTCTGAGCTTGTTTTGCTGTCATAAAGATCACCGTAGGAGAAAGTTTTGCCATGCACATATGGTGTGTCTTGTCTTGTATATGCTACCCTTTCTCTGCTCTCCTTCTCTGGAAAATCATGAAGACTAAAATGAACACTTTTCTCTGGCTCTTTCATGGTATCATCTTTTATCTCAGCTCTATCATTATTGTTTGAAAATTTGTCCTCTCTTTCATCTTCTTCTTCGTCTGAAAACATCACTTGTGGTTTTGGTTTCTCTGTTGTGCTAAAGGACACCTTTGACTTCTCTGGACTTTTAGCTTCTATCTCTACCTTTGAAGATTTTCCCTCAAACATGAAGTCATCGTCTAAAAAGCAACCCTCTTTTGCTTCCATGAGCTTAGCTTTTACAGTTGGTTGCAGTTCCTTTTTGATGTAATATTCATCCTCACTGTCTTCGTCAGATTCTTCAGACACTTCAAATGTGGTTTTGTCACCTGGAAGGCCAATAAATGAGGTGTTGTCTGAAATGGTGACAGATCTGTCAGTTTTCTGGACTTCAGCTTTCACATCACTTGCTGTTTCACCTTTTTCTTCTGTCCTAAATGTTTTTTCTTCTGTTGGAGAGTAGCTGCTACTTGTGGGCATTGACTGTGTGGGTGAGGCCAGTTTCATGGTGCTGTCCTCAGGACTCAGGCATCTCTCCTCACTTTCCTGCCTGGAGTGGGACTCTGGTAGAAAGGAGAAGGATGGAGGGGGTGAAACAGGCTTCATTTCAGCAGGAGTCTTGAATGTCTCTGCACCAAAGAGAGACTGGTTTTCCTTCGCAGTCCATGTGGGACTGACGGAAGGAGATTTTTCCTTTTCCAGCCGCATCATTGAGGCGGCATGTTCATAGCCCTCTTGAAGTTTACCCAGAGGGATATCAACATTTGGGGTCTGGTCTTCGTCCTCGTCTTCATCATCTTCTTCTTCTTCATGGACTGATTTTACGTTTGACTCAACCTCCATCTCTGGAATGTTGGGCTGATATTCATCAGAGGAAGGAGACTTAAAACATTTGTCATCTTCGAGCGAAGAGGTAGGAGAGATGGTTCCTGCAGAGTGGAGGTAGTCCTTTCCTGGGGCGGCCTCTGCACGTGACGGGGCACTGTTGATGGTGTCCAGCAGGAGAGAAGTCCTTCCAGCATCTTCGGTCTGAGGTGCCGTCACCGAGGCAATCGACTGGTCTTCAGTGGCAAAGGAAGACAGTTTGTCATACTCTGTGATGGATGTTGCAGAGGAGATATGCTCCTCCTCAGCAAGAGGAGCAGCAATGATGGCAGGGTAAGGTGCAAGCTCAGGCTCATGACCTCCCATAAAGGCTTTGGGCTTGACATCTGCAACATCTGCGATAGCACAGCCCTTCATTTCTTTAATTCCATGCATGGAGTCAAAGGTCCCAGGGATATCAGGAACAGAAATGTCGTATGAGGCCACATCATAGTGCAGCTGAGGGATCCTGTCTTCTGTGTCCTCGTGGATCTCCTCATCAGAGATTGTCTGCTCAGTCTCTGAGTACCCAGGAATGGTCTCATCTTGAATGAAGGAGAACTGCTCTGAGGCGGAGGCTGTTATCGGTGCTTCAGCTGTTGTGGATTTTTGCTCAGTTGGTTTGCTGTCCCACTTCTTTTCTGTTTTGTCTATTTTTCCCTCATCTGTTTTAAACTTTAAGACTTTGTCATCTTCTGTATCTTCTAGTTCAGCCTTTTCAATTACATCCCCTTCTTCCTCTGAGCTCTCACTTTTCTTTGTCCTGTCTGATAAACTTTCCTTCACAGAGTATTTGTCGTACTTCTCCATTTTTTCCTCATACTTTTTATCAAAGCCTTCAGTCACCTCTTTCTTTTGAGTAGCTATACCCTGTTCTGGTGCACCTTTACCTTTGGTTTCTTCCTCATGTTTGAGGGAGAATTTGGGCTCAAGGATGGTCGAGGATGTGAACTTGTCATCAGGTAGAGCTGGAGAAGAAATTTTAGTGTCTGTATGAACCGACAACCCAGTCCCCACATCACTGTGGACAGAATCAGTGTTCTGTTTGGGCACCTCTTCCTGTCTTAGAGCCTCAAAGTCCTCTGTGAGGTCTTCGGGTGAAGATACGACGGATCGCTCAGCCTGAGGTGCCGCTGCAATTTTTTCTGGAATATTCTTGGGACTTGGCTTTTTCTCATTTGCTTCTTCTTTAACAGTTTTATTTTTGTCCGTCTTGGGTTTTGATTGACTCTTGGCTTTGTGCAGGGTTTTTCTCACTTCAGGGGTGAGTGGCTTCAAGTCTGGTTTGGTGATTTTTCTCAGTTCATGTTTCACTGAGTCTTTCTTTTTGTCCTCCTTTGACTTACTCTCCTTTTTCTCTTCCTTCCGTATTGTTTCATCTTTCTTTACTTTTTCTTTCTTGGTTTCTTTTTTCTCTTTGTCTTTCTTTTCATCCATCTTAGATGCTTTCTCTTGTTTGGACGTTTTTTCCTTTGACGTCTTCTTTTTGACCGTCTTGACTGTTCCGGGGGCCACTTCGCTATTTTTCTGCTGTTTGGTGGCTTTTAAACTGTCACTTTTGACTTTTTTCTCTTCTTTCTTTTCAACTTTATTCTCCTTAGCAGTGTCACTCTTTAATTCTTCCTCCTGTCCAGTGGCTTCTTTCTTTGTTGCTTTGGAGTGAGGTTTGGGGGAAGATTTGAGGCTCTCTTTGCTGTCCGTTCTTGATCTCATTTTAGTTTGTTTAATGATTGGAGGTGGTGCACCAGATGATATGTCTTTCTGAGTAGCAACTGGGTATCGCAGGAAGTCTAGGTGTTTCAGTTTCTCAAGGCCCTCGAAGATTTTATTTTGCGGTGCATTTCCAGGAAACAGCACCCGCACTATCTTTTCTGTCGGACGGTGTGGTATCCAAACAATTAATGCAGTGACTGATGTCAAATAGGGGACAGAAATCTCTCCTTCTTTTCCATTTGACATCATAATCCCCGTCTTGGCTTTGCTATTTCCTGCCCATTTTTGCATCAGGAACTGCATCTCTTTGCTTTCCTTTACAGGATTTAGGACATACATGTCCAACTTTCCAACACCGAGTTTGTGGAACAGCGTGATGGGTTCAATGGTGTTGCTGACTACCCTGTGAAGCGGCTCAGGAGTGATGCCGAGCTTGTTGAGGTACTGCAACGTCAGCGATGCTTCTTCAATGCTTCGTTTCACTTTCAGTGTGGGCTCTGGCATCCTGAGCTTCTCCGGAACATTAAAAAACACAATCCCAAGCTCAGGGGAGATGAGGTTTTTCATCCATTCACCATTACTGCTGGAGCCAGATCCTTGGTTACGCTCTTCCTCTTGCTCTGCAATCTTTCTCTGGAACAATCCATTTATGCCGGGGAGGTTGTCTGCACCGATGTGGGTGAGCAAAACAGAGTCGATTCTGTCCAAGTGTCGAACCAGCTTCCAGAAGCAGGACTTTTTCTCAGATCCTCCATCCACCAGGATGTTAAACCCATTAATGGCAAACAGAGCTGAGTCGCCCCTGCCTCCGGGGAAGATGTAACAACATGGTTTGGACAGCTTCAGAAATCCTCCTGAGGTCGGAGGTTCCAGGAGCTCAAAGGGTGATGGTACAACTGTTTCAGAGTCGTTCTCAGTGAACTCTGTGACTCCATCCATGTCAGCGAGGAGGAGTGTGGGGTTCAGGCAAGATTTAAGAAGATTTTTGAGTGACTGCTGCTCCTGGCTTTGGCCCAGGAAACTCCAGCTCCCGTCCCTCTGAGAAGAAACAGTTAAGTGTGGCCGGCTGCTCTAACGAGGGCCTGGACAGGACTTCAGTCACCTGAAACACAGAAGAAGGGTATGCATATCAAACCTCTATTACAAGATCCTGACCGGTAGTTTTAAAGTAGCAGCATGCACAACTTACTTGAGGTTGGAAATAATACCAAAGAAGTGTTGTGAAGTGAAGGCTCCTCTTTGCAGCAGGACATCACCTCCCTGTTTAGAGCTCTGGCCTCTCAGTATCAGCAGCTTCTTAGCAGTGGAGGCAGTGATCAGAGATATAGACTGTGTAAAGAGCATAAAAAAGCACATTTAATG